>NW_006399816.1:6003525-6037226 GCF_000299155.1 Elephantulus edwardii
GCAGATTGTTAATAGATCTTCCACCAATCCTGATGCCACAATTCTCCTCATAGAGCCCAGTTACAAAAATTTTTATTTTTGTGGTAAAACCACTCTGGAAGGTAATTTGGCATTTCCTCAAAAAGTTGAACGTAGAAATTCCATGACCCAGCTATTTAATTTCTAGGAATGTACCCCAAGGAAGATAGAACTGAGACACAAACGGATATTTGTCTTTTGTTTTTTAGAAAATTTTATTTTTTATTTCACAGAAATTTTATATGAGGGAGAAGAATGAGTCAGATGCATAGGTGCACAATAATTCTAAAGTATATCTGTAATGTATTACTATTTTTTAAAATTTTAAACAAACTTGGTACAGAAATAAGCTGCTCTATATAGATTTTTCTTATACTGCTATTACACCAGTGTTCATAACAGCATCATTCACAATAGCAAGAAAATGGCAACAGCTCAAATGTCCAACAACAAACGAATGGTTTGAGAAATTGTGGTATATCACACTAAGGAATACTATAAAGCACTCAGGAGCAGTGATTTAAAAAAACAACAATCCTGTAGGCACAAGGTGCTAGTATTCAAGTGGAACCAAAAAGTACCAAATCCTATATATAATTTAAGGCCCCAGAAGAGGAAAGCATCTATTCCCACCTCTAGTAAGGTAGACCACTCTCATCATGTAAGAGTTCTCTCTTCGTTAATGAGCTTTCCTTTGTAAACTTTCCTCTTTCTAAAGTTCCTTTATAAAGGAAGTCTTAATAAACTTTCTCTGTCTTTAACTATCAAAACCACCCCCCAAAACAAAAACCACTATATAGCATGCGAGAGACTAAATAAAGACCATTATGCTAAGTGAACTAACCCAGGTTCATAAGGACAATTACTGCATAAGACCATTATTATAAAAATAGAAGGATAACTAGTGAGAAGGGGTGGCAGAGGAGAGGAGAGAAATCACAGGATCACAGAGTTTGGTGGGTGGAGGAAGTGGGTGAAGGAATTAGGAAAGATCCAGTATGAAGCTGAAAGGACAGGGTGAGAGTGTACATTGACCAGTGGTGATTGGTTTTATAAAATGCAATGTATGGGAATGATCACATGAAACACAATGTGAATTAAGGAATGTGTGAAACCCAATGTTTGAATGAAAATATACAAATTTTGTATGCAAACCAATATAAAATTTTTAAAAGTTTTTTATTTTGTTAATTTTAAGATTGGAGAGCAAGACTTTTGGGGCTTAGGGAAAGGAATATGAAGAGAGAGAGGAAAAAAAAAGATTAAGTGAGAGAGATTAGTTGATGGGACAGAATCATATAGAGTGGACGAACCTTGAGTGGAAGAGTTAGTTTTCTCAAATATGTTTCACCACAGCACTGTTTTTTTTGAAAAGGCAAATTTCCTAATATCCTATAGTATAAAAAAGTCTTGCTAGCCAATCTTAAAAAACAAAAACTTTTAAAAGTTTTATATTGTTTTGCATACAAAATTCATATCGTTTCATTCATATACATTGGGTTTCACACATCTGGAGACTAAGATGCACCTGATACAGGCCATGGTCTTTGCAGTCACTTGCTATACATCAGAGACTGGACAATGACTAGGGAGGATAGAAGGAGAGTTGATGCCTTTGAGCTGTGGTGTTGGAGAAGAATATTGAATATACCATGGACTGCTAAGAAAACAAACAGGTTCATCCTGGAGAGGGTTAAACCAGGCTGCTCCTTGGAGATAAGTATTCTGAAGCTTCGTCTGACATACTTTGGACATGTTGTAAGGAGGAACCCGTCCCTGGAGAAGGACATCATGCTTTTGAGGGTGGAAGAACAGCATAGGAAAGGAAGACCCTCTATGAGGTGGATTGATTCAGTGACTGAGGTAATGAGGGTGGGTGTGTTGGAGACAGTGAGATTGGCACAGGATAGAGCAGGGTTTAGGGGCTGTTGTACATAGGATCGCTATGACTTGCAGGCGCCTTGACGGCAGATAACAACAACAACCTATAGGATGATATTTGGAATGCTGGGTTGGGAAATGATCTTGTATCAGAGCATCTCAAGGCTAGAGACCTTATTCATGTCAGTTCCTGGAACATAATAACAATAGTAGGTGCATGGATGAGGGAAGGAAAGGAAGAGGGTCCATCACTACAGTACAAGAAAGGAATTTGTAAAGATAGATATGGATAAGGATCATAAAGGTGAGGAGTGAAATTAAAGTTCACAATGACCTCCATCCCTATAGCAGAAAATGAGCAAGTGGGGTGAAGATCTCCCACTGTCAGCCTTTTCTCCCCTTACTCTGTGAATTACTAGCACATCTATAGGAGGTGAATACTTTGTCATTGCAGACATATGAGCAACACACCCCTGCTAATGTTTTAATGCCTTTTTCTTATGTTTCCAGTTGATGCTTTCGGAATGGTTAATTGATGTCCCTTCAGATTTGGGACAGGAATGGATTGTGGTTGTGTGCCCCGTTGGAAAGAGAGCTCTGATTGTGGCCTCCAGGGTAAGTGGTCTGGTCTGTGCATTGCCTCACCCAGGGTGTGACTTTGGGGTTCAGTGCATGGATAAGGAGTGTGTACGTGTGTGTCAGAGTGGGGTGTGGGTGCTTAGCACTCCATATTGCTATCTGCCACAGCAGCTTTGCCTGGAGTGGGCATGAAACTCTTTCCTGCAAGGGATCACAAAAAAAAAGCCCTGAGAAGAGTGTGAGATAATGTAAAACAAACTTGAAATCACAGCAATGGCCAGGTTTACTGGTCTGACAGAGACTGGTGGAACCGCTGAGACGGTGGCCCTTAGCTGCCTTTTGAATTTCATCTTTAAGAGTCACAACTCACATGAACAGTACCACACTGGAGGATGGAGGGATGAATGGAAATAAGAACCACAGAGTGATGGTGGGAAGAGTGATGATACAAAGTGGGAATTGTAATTATGTCATAATACCAAAAAATGTATAAATAGGGTGCTCTAGTGTAGCATAAGCCATAGGGAGTTGCACCTTTAACTCAAAGGTCTTGCAACTTGTGGTTCAAATCCACCAGCGGTTCTGCAAGATAAAGTGGTTAGTCTCTTCCTATGTGATTTACAGCCTTGGAAAACTAATGGAGGGTCAGCTTTGAGTGGGTTTTGAGTCTGTGGCAATGGGAAAGAGACCAAGCTGCTCTGTAAACCTTCACTCAAGTAATAATAAAAAACTTCAAAAAAAACAACAACAGGAAGAAACTCATCTTTCCTACAGGAAATGATTTCCTGAGAGCTATGTTTGGGAGGTGACATTGCAGAATGAGAGAGCAGGAGTGTTGGGAGAGTTAGGTGCCTAATGGGAATGATGGCTTTCCCCACACAGGGTTCTACCAGTGCCTATACCAAGAGTGGCTACCGTGTCAACAGATTTCCCTCCCTTCTGCCAGGAGGCAACAAGCGAAGCTCAACAACAGGAAAAGGTAAAATACCTCCTTACTACATTTATTTTAATTGTTGAAATAGTAAGTTATGTGTTGTTGAGTTGTTTAAAGACCCACTTTGAGAATGAATTCCTGAAATAAGGTCACATTCCTTTCCTGTGGACTTAAAGTTGCAAGGTGACAGATGCCATTCCTTGGGGAAAGGCCCATCAGAGAATGCCAGGTGTAATGATGATACAGCAAGCTGTCACTGGGCCTTCTCTGCCAAATTCCCTTTTTTTCTTTTTCACCATTGTCCTCACCTTAGCTGCTTCCTCCTACCTGAACACAGCTGAGGAGGAGAAGGTCATGGAATTTGGAATAATTTGCCAACAGTCAATAGATGAGGAGGTGGCACAGCTTGGCCTCCACCTGAAATCTTCCCTTTTTGCTCAGACAACCCATGTGCTGAACCATCTCTTGCCTTTTCGACCCCATCACAAGTTGACCTATGACTCACCTCTCCTCACTTCTTTCCCCTGCTTTCAGTACCCCTCCAAGCTGTGTTCAGTTGCTTGCCTTCCTGCCGCCACATGATCTTCAGTTTCCCCTGAAATAGTCTTTAGTTGATGTTGACCCCAGAAGGCTCTCTTCATAAACCAACTCTTCCATGAAGCATTTTCTTAGTCAGCCTTCTCTTTCTGAAACCTCTGTTGCTCTTAGTATGTACTGTACAGTTCAGATCTTGATTTGTCCTCTGTTCTGGTAATCCAGTTACAGAGAAAAGATGACCATCTTTATCCAGTTATCTCTGTAACTGGATTGTCACTATCTTACAGGCAGGGATTATTTATAGTTAAATGTTCCCCACAAGACATGTCTATAATAGGAATGCAGAAGTAGTTGTGGTAAATGAAAACTAAAGATTAATTGCTTTCAAACTCGAGCTCTAAGGTGAATAAATTATAAGAGTTCAGAATTTGACTTGGCTGAAGCATTATGTTGATCTTTCTTGTGCATAAGCTGTACGTACCAGGTCATCAGAAAGAGAGAACTGTCCCCGAATAAGTCCTCAGGCATTCCTGCAAGCACTGGAATTGTTGCACTGGGAGGTGGGGCTGCCTGGATGGTGGCAGAGGGAACCCTTATGGGAAGGGCATCTTGTACTGACTTTCTGCTCTATGTCTCTAGACTACACCATTCTGGACTGCATTTACAGTGAAGTAAACCAGACCTACTATATTCTGGATGTGATGTGCTGGCGGGGACACCCTTTTTATGACTGCCAAGTAAGTATTAGTACTCCACTCTTCTCTCCTGGGGAAGCAACTCAGCCTGTGGGTTTAGTACGTGACCAGTTTCTTAGTGTGTACAGGATGTGGTATATCAAGAACATTATCTAATGCTCTTTGCATCTTAATCTTTAAGTGTGTTTAAATTAGCTTTTTTTAAAAATATGAGAAAGGGCTTAGGGAAATATAGCAATTCTTTTTTTTCTTTTTTTTTTTAATTCTTGAAGAGAGCAGAGAGAAACAGGGCAGAGGGGCCGACTGGGACTTTGTAGCAGCTGCAGTTGCCCTCACCTTGCTCCTGAATGAGGGAAGATTGGCGGCAGGAAGGTGTGGTAGATAGAGAGGGAGGATATCACCTTGTACAGTTGGGCACGAGGAAGAGAAGGTGGAGTAAGAGGCACCATCTCATAGATTCCTTTACCATCCACTCCTTCACCAATCAAATTCTGATCCTGAAGGTGATGGCAAGGCCTCCTGAGTAGGACATAAAGTCTCAAGTCTCTGAGGGGCCAGCTCTGGAAGGAAACTTCCCAGGTGAGGAGAGTGCCTAGTGTTCTACTCACAAGTTTCACCGTATCTCATAGTTTTATTTTCCTATTGGTGATTCTTTATTATTATTATTATTATTATTATTATTATTATTATTATTATTATTAATTTTAATAGACATTTACAGAGGTTTTGGATTTCCATTCATTCATTGCTGCACTTTTCTCCCTGCCCACCCCTCCCCACCAGCTCGCTTCCCCCTCCGAAGAGAAAAAAAAATTCCTTCATTAGTATACAATTCCCACGTCCCTTCCCCCCCACCCTGGTGATTCTTAAAAGTGACAGTGGGATTTGTCAAGAAGAGACAGGGTCAGCGCCACAAACCACTGTCCCTGTTAGCTGTACTCCCACCATCACTGTCTCGGTCTTGTTTCTTAGATAGATGTTTATTAGTTAGAGAGCTTGGTACTCCCTTTATCAGGGGGTTTGATGTTGCCTTTTGCACTTTTATCACTGTGATTCTTAAATATATGGTGCCTAGACCAGGAATCCAGGTCAGCTGTGGGCCAGTTCTGACTTGATGGTACACAAAAAGAGACCAGGAATCAGAGAACGATTAGAAATTCCCAGATCTACCAAGTCAAAAACTGCGGGCCTGGAGCTCTGGTGGCCTAGTGGCAAGAAGTTGTGCTTCAATCCCAAAGGCAGGTGTTTTGATCCCACCAGATGCTCCACATGAAGAGGGGCAATCTTCTCTGTCAGTCTTAGCTGATTGACAATAACAATAAAAAGAACTACAGCTTTTAAAAAAAAACACCAAAAAAAAAAAAAAAAACACAACAAAAACTGGGGCTGGGGCCTATTGTTTAACAAACCTCCAGGTGATTCTGATAAAAGCTAAAGTGTATGAATTATGGGTTATCACCATAAGCAACTTTACATAGCTATCACCCCAAGCTGGATTTCCAAATCAGGTAGTGGTACTTAGGAATTGTCAGGTACAGTTTGTTCAAATAATAACAGCCAAGATTTGCATTACTAAGCACTTTGTGATTATTATCTAATTATATCCCTTAAAACAACTTGATAGCTAAATACTCCTATTTTCTACAGGTAAATATGGAAGCTAAGGGTCACAGTGATTAAATATTCAAGTGCAAAGCTAAGGCTAAAACCCAGGACTCATAAATTCAACACTACTAAATCGTATTTTCTTCTCATTCTTATGAAAGATATGTTATAACTCTATTTGGTAACTAAAGTAATTTGTATTTTTATCCTATGACGATTGTATGTATAAAATGTTTTAAAAGGTAAAATAATTTAAAGGATAGAAAAGACCTAAAATAAACTCAGAGACTAAAGTAATTTATGAGAAGTTAAAACTATAGAGTAGTAATTTCTAATCCCGATGGTTTAAAGAAAATGGTCAACACAATGTATTAGAGAGTCCTAGCCCCACAGTAACTTATGTGCCCACTTCAACTGACTTAACGTCTCTAAGACTCAGAGTCCTCACCTGTAAAATGAGAATAATGATTGTGTAATCCTTTTGAGGGTAGTTTAGGATTAAGAAGATTTTGTGTGTAAAGCCCCTAGTGGGGAGGCTGGCACACAGTAATAAATGTTGGCTTTACTACTATCAGGAAGTTCCATTGCTGTAGTCTGTAACAAGTTGTGCTGCTAACTCAAAGGCTTGATCTTCCCTGCTCCTCAGGGAAGGATGAGCAATCCCTTCCTCTTGTGAATTACAGCTTCAGAAATGCAGTGAAGGGCCACTACGAGTCAGAACCAACTCAATGGCATGAGGTTTTTGAGTTACTGCTACCAGTAATCCAACAATTTTTAACAAGAAAATTCTTCAGGGCTTCTAAACATCTTCCTGCCCTTATGACTGTTGGGTTTTTGTGGGGGTTTTTTTGACAGTTTTTTAAGGTAAATGACAATAGTAACAGAAATGCTTAAAACCCACCAAATTACTGCCTTTAAGTATGATTATGATTCATAGTGACACTATAGGACCGAACTGCCGCACAGGGTTTCCAAGGTTATAAATCTTTATGGAAGCAGGCTGACTCATTTTTCTCCCTTTGAGCAGCTAGTGGGTTTGAATCTTGAGGTTAGCAGTCAAGTATTTTAACCTCTGTGCCACCAACTCATTTTACTAAAGGATTTGTTTGTTGTTAGGTACTATCAAGTCAAGTGTGACTCATAGTGCCTCTATGAACAATAGATCTGAACCCTGCCTTATTTTGTGCCATCCTTATCATCTCTGATATCCTTGATCCCATTACTGTAGACGCTGTGTCAGTCATCTGGTTGAGAATCTTCCTCTCTGTCTCACTGATCTTCCGTCTTTCCAGGCATGGTATCCCTTTCCAAGGAATAACCTCTCCTAACAGCATGCCCAAAGTATGGGAGATGAAGCTTTACCATCCTTGCCTCCAGGGAGCACTCTAGCTGCACTTACTCCAAGATATATATGTTTATTGTTTTGTTAGTCTATGGGACACTCAGTACTCTTCTCCACAGCTCAAAGGCATAAGTCCTTCTTCTGTGATGCTTACGCATTGTCCATCTCTCAGTTGCATAGCACATGATAAGAAAAATGATGGCTTGAAATAAGTACACCTTAGTCTTTAAGCTGACATGATTGTTCTTTAGTCCTTTGGAGAGGTCCTTCGCAGCAGACTTTACCCGTACAATACATCTTTTAATTTCTTGACTGCTGGTACTGATGATACTGATTGTGGATCCAAATAAGATAAACATTGACAACATCAGTATTTTTTCCATCTATCATGATATTGCTTATTGGCCCAGTGGTGAAAATTTTTGTTTTCTTGATGTTAAGATGAAATCCATATTGAAGGCTGTAGTCTTTGCTCTTTTTGAACAAGTGTTTCAAGTCCTCCTCACTTTTAACAAACAAGATTATATCAGCTGCATAATGCAGGTGGTTGATGAATCTTCCTCTGATCCCAATACCTCAGTCTTCTTTATAAAGTCCAGCTTCACAAATTATTTGTTCACCTTATAGATTGAACAGACATGGAGAAAGGATACAGCCTTGACACATGCCTTTCTTCATTTTAAGCCATGTGGTGGTCCTTGCTCTGTTCAGACAACAGCTTCTTGGTCTAGGTATAGGTTTCATATAAGTACAATCAAGTGTTCTAGAATTCCCATTCTTCTCAGTGTTAGCCATAGTTTATTGGGACCCACACAGTCAAATGCTTTTGCGTAGTGACAAAAGAGTAGAAAATGGGACATAAGACATAGGGCCATGAGCGTCTCTCTGAAAGGGCCAGAGGGAATAAAAGCCCCACCTGCAGCAAGAAATTTATTTGTTGTTGACTCAAAGACTCACTGTCATGGTACTGAGAATGGGTGAGGTTTCTTTTTTTCTTTCCTTTTTTTTTTCTTTTTAATTTTTTAATTAATTTCAATGAATGAGAATGGGGTTTTTAAGGAAGTTAAGTTGGAGAGTAGAGGAGGAAAAGAAGGCCCAATACAAATCCAACTTTTAGCCCAAGTTCCAAGGTATAATTCCTCAGTTAGTCCAGGCTCTGGTTTCAGTTCAGCAGTTAAATCCAAATCATCCAACAAGGTTTGTCTCAGAGTAGTTGTAAGTCAGCTTTTCCTTTAAGCATTCAGCAAGAACAGCAAAAACCTTTAACTTTGGCCTTTATCTCAGGGCTCCTTTGCTTATACCTTGCCACAGTTTGTCCACATAGAATGCCACAGTCTCTCCACCACCATCACCAGGGTTTTGCCACCAGTGTATCGCTTTCACCAGGGCCTTGCTCTAGTTTCCCTCAAGTCTTGGCTCACCCCAAGTCTTTCTGCTCAGTGTGGGAAGCACTCTTTCTCTTACCCTAGTCCCATAGCTGTTGATTATTTGCAAGACCATGTGCCTGTAGTAAAGGTAGCTGGAGACCAGAAGGGCTAAATGTAATGGCTAAAAAAAGCCAACTTTTAAGACTACCACCACACAACGTCAATAAAACACAAATAGATATTCTGGTATTCTCACAGAAGTATTTAGCTATTTAAATCCAGTTGTTGTTCATTGCTGTTGAGTTGAGGACAATTCATAGTGACCCTGTGATCAAAAGGCCTGTCAATAACCATTGTCATTTCTCCAGTTTCCTAGAGCTTACAGAGGCATGAGATTCAGGAATTGGATGCCACTCCTGCTTCCAAACTTGTCTTAAAACTAGGAGCTCCACCAAACAGTGTCCACCATGGGCAGGCGTTATGGCATTTGAACCCCAATGACACAAGGTTCAGCTTCACAGCAAACCCGGATTACTTTAGTACAGCAAATTGACAGAAGAGTGCTGTTTGTCCAAAATGAATGACAGTAGCAATAGCAATAGACCGTCAGCCCAACCGACATTTAAAAGGGCCCGTAAAGTTTCCAGAACCATGTGATTTAGAAAGTGGATGCCACTCCTGCTTTCAAACCTGAATCATTGTGAGAGCTCCACCAAACACTGCCCATGATGGATAGCCAGTTATGGTGTTTGATATAACCTATGGCACGGTTGTTTATCATCATAGCAAAAATCAGTTACCATTTGGCCCTTGAGCCCTACTGCATTTTTAAATTCCAACACACCCAAATGCTGGTGGACTGTGAACCAGAGATCTCCAAGCCATCTGGCAAGTCCAGTCCTCTGACCCCCACTTGGGATGAAAATAAAGCCAAAAGAACCTTCACCATTCATTTTGTAACCCTCATCAAGGAGTGAGAATCCACCAGCCAGCATAAAAACCGATTCCCACTAACCATCAGCCTGCAGAAATAGCCAGATACAAATGCAGACATAAATCCAGTAGCTACTTAAAATGGAGTGTCTTTATATTAGAATTTGAGAGGAGCAGTATTTCATTTTCTTCCTTTCTCTCTGGCAGACGGATTTCCGATTCTACTGGATGCATTCAAAATTACCAGAAGAAAAAGGTCTGGGAGAGAAAACCAAGCTGAATCCGGTAAGATTTAAAGTTAGGATCATAAAGTTCTTTATGGGAGTTGATTTGGGTTGGTCTATTATCTAAGAATAATTGTTACAGTGTCTACTATATAATACCATATGTATATATATGGGCGAGGTATTTCTTTTGATACTTTGTTTTTGAGGTGTGGGTTTTTTTTTATATTTTGGTTTTTGAGGCAGCATCCTGGAAAGAGCATGACCATCAGTCATCCAGAGCTGCATTCCACCTCAGGTTGTGAAGAGTAGTAGGTAGATAGCCTTAGTTTATTCATCTATAAAATGGAGTTAATACTTCTTTCATAGGATTATATGAGAAATAGATGATAGAATATCTGTTCAATGCTTATCATAAAAACGTTAAAAAAAGCCAAATGCCAATAAATAAATAAATTTCAAACTCAGTGTTACTGAGTTAGAGCCAACTATCGTTGACCCTCAAGCAGATTTCCAGAGTCTGTAAATTACACAAGAGAAGATTGCCCATCTTTCTCCTGCAGAGCCATTGGTGGACTCTTAACTGCAGAGAGGTGCCACCTTTGGGTTGGCAGTACATTTAGTGATTAATTAAAAATTACTTGCTTCTGTGGCTTACTGGTAAGAATTTTTGCTGTAATCCTGAAGGCACACATGGTTCAAATCCAAGGCTACTCTACAGGAGAAGGATAAGCATATTCCTCCTATGCAATTTACAGCCTCTGAAAACCTACTGGAAGGTCAGCTATGAGTCAATTCTGACTTGAGGACACACAACAACAGCTATTAATAATGCTGTTTGGAATATGACTGGAGCTGGAAAACATGCTGAGTAAAATAAGTCAACCATAAAAAAGACAAAATTTTGCATGATTTCACTTATATAAAGATACAAGAAAAGCCAAAGGTATAGAAAGCAAAGTTTATTGACAGTGACTGCTCCAGTGGTTTCAAATATATCAGAAATGATAAGGATGGTACAAAATTGGACAGAGTTCAGATCTGTCATTCATATGGTTGCTATGTACTCTACTCAATGGCACCTAAAAAACAAAAACAAACAAAAAAAACACACAACAAGAGGGTATAAAGGAGGAAATGAGTGGAAGTTAACTATGATGGGAATGTCAAATTAAGGATTCCATAGCCAATTGCTGTGGGATAATTGCTGACAATAAGTAAGTTTAATTTGCAAAAGTTGTATCTTTTATTTTGAAGCAGGAGTGGCATCCACTTCCTAAACAACATACCTCTGAAAACTCTATGAACTTTGAGAAAAGATATAGAAAACTTCAGTTCTTTTGTTCATAGTGTCGCTATGAGTCATGCTTGTCTCGATGGCAATCAACAACAACATACAATATATATACACACATGCTATAATGGCAAAAGAAAGAATAACTACTTAGGCTGCTTACGTACAACAGAAAACATCTAGGGATTTGATTTCTTGGTTTAGAGATCTAGGATCATGTTTTCACGGGACATCTGTTAATTGGTTTAGTAACATGTTTAATGCTTGCTTCTTTTCTGCTTCCTAGTGTGTTGTTGTGGAGGGCTGGGGTCATAAAAGCTTGCAAGTAGCCATCCAGGGCACAGTATTTGGTCTTTCACCTAGAAACAACAGAGGAAGAAGGAGAATCTGGAATAGAAGGCTAATTTCTTCCAGAACAACTGCTGTTTTTGTCATGAGATATAAAGAATCAAATGGTTCCTGGTGACATTTTGGGACTGAGGTTCATATACAAGGCAGTGGTTCTCAAAGTGTGGTCTATCTATTTACTGGACATCTTGATCCTAGATTCCATAGAAGAATCCTGGCTAAAAGGGGGAAAATACAGAACAGAATTTCAAATTCTCATGAACTCCAGACTTCTGGAGAGTTCTTAGAGCCATTAAAATCAGATGAGCCCCTGAAACTATTGTCTTAAGATAATCTTTAAACCTTAAACCAAAAATATACCCTGAAGTTTTCTTAAAACTGATGAGTAGTTTAACCTAACCAGTTAAAAACAAAAATGTCTGCTTTGACATACTCTCTTGCTTTTCCAGTTATTGCGGCGCTAGCAACCAAGAGCAGCTAAGTCTCTCGCGACACCCTCTACGAGGTAGTGCGGGAAGTCCTGCACGGGAACCAGCGCAAACGCAGAAAGTTTTTGGGGACTGTGGAGCTGCAGATCAGTTTGAAGAACTATGACCCTCAAAAGGACAAGCGTTTCTCTGGGACCGTCAGGCTTAAGTCCACCCCACACCCCAAGTTCTCTGTGTGTGTTCTTGGGGATCAGCAGCACTGTGATGAAGCCAAGGCTGTGGATATCCCCCACGTGGACATCGAAGCGCTGAAAAAACTCAACAAGAATAAGAAAACTGGTCAAAAAGCTGGCCAAGAAGTATGATGCCTTTTTGGCCTCTGAATCCTTGATCAAGCAGATCCCAAGAATCCTAGGTCCAGGGCTGAGTAAGGCTGACAAGTTCCCTTCTCTGCTGACCCACAATGAGAACATGGTGGCAAAAGTAGACGAGGTGAAGTCCACCATCAAATTCCAGATGAAAAAGGTCCTGTGTCTGGCAGTGGCTTTTGGCCATGTGAAGATGACTGATGATGAACTTGTTTACAACATCCACCTGGCTGTCAACTTTCTGGTTTCTTTGCTAAAGAAGAATTGGCAGAATGTTCGGGCTTTGTATATCAAGAGCACCATGGGCAAGCCCCAGCGTCTGTACTAAGATACAGCTCAATAAATCTTACTGTTCATACCAAAAAAAACCATACTCTCTTAAGAACTACATGTATGGTATCAAATTGATAACAGCAACTCAAAATATTAACTGGGAACCTAATCTTGGGGGCCAGTGAATTTATGTTAATTGAAGCAGAAAGACTCAAAAGAGGAGGATGAGATCAGTACACAAGAACAGTGTACTCAGTGTCACTCTGTGGTACTTGTAGAAGCTGTTGAATTGTGTATTTCACTGTGTATAGTCTCAACAACAAAATGAATTTTTAAAATTATTAATTTAAATGAAAATTTACAGAGACTTTGGATTTCCATTCATTCACTGTTGAACTTTTCTCACTGCCCACCCCTCCCCCCCTACAAAATGAATTTTTTTTTAAACAATAATGCTATTTATAATTTTAGCACAGTAGTTCTCCAACTTCAACATGCATAAGCATCACGTAGAAGATTGTTAAAACATAGGTTCCTGGGCTTTGCCATATAGAGTTTGTAATTTAATCTGAAAATTTGCATTTCTAACTTATTCCCTGATGATGCTGGTGCTATAGGTGGGTGGACCACACTTTGAGATCCATGGCTTTTGTATATTAACTGGGCATAACCTCATCTTGTCTTCTCATTTTACAAATGAGAATATAACCTCCGGAGGAACTTCCTTACTAAGGTCTCACTGGGTAGAATGATAACCCAGGTGTCTTATCTGCTCAATAATGTAAATATGTGACATCTATTTTCAGGGCATTTCATTGGATAAACCAAGTAGATTGATATTTTCTTGGAATTCATACAAATTTTCTGAAATCAACTGAACAATAAATTCCTAGAGAATAAATGGAGTCAGTACTTATGGTGATGTTATCAATTAGGCACTAAATGTACATGTGAACTAAAGAAGAAGAACATGAGAAGCTACTTTCTCTAAAGTGTTCATAATTGGGTACAATTATAATATAGTACCCAATATTATCTCGTTGAATCTGCTTAACAACCTTCTCAAATCCTATTTCATAGGTGGGGAAAAGTCATGTGGAGAGTAAATGATTGGTGGAGTTGAGTGTCAAATTCAAGGATTCTGACTCTAGAGTTTATGGCCCTTATCATTTTTTTGTACTGTATATGTCTAAAAATCATTGCTGGTATGGAAAGGCTTCACTAACACTTTCTTAGGGGTAGCTATCACAGACCTGGAGAATAACATAAATTTCTCCTCATAATAATAGTACATTGCTGCACTGCAATCCCAGAAGTACGTGGTTCAAATCCACCAGATGCTCTGCTGGAGAAGGAGGGGACAACCTCCTCCTGTACCAGTCAGATCTGATTTGACGGTACACGTAAAAATAATACAATAAAAATTAAAGAAAAAAAAATAAAAAAAAAATAGTACATTGCTTCTCAGTCCAGACTGTATGTTAAATTGTGTGTCACTTCAATTCATCATTACTGTTGGAGGACATAGTAGCACTGCTACCAGGTGTAAGCCTTTGACCCTTCTGTTAGCAGCTGAGCACTTAATGATTGTACCACCAGGACTCTGGGAAAATCAGAGAGCTTAAAAATAGATACCTGAGGTTCACCTATGACAAGTTCATCTGTGGGATTGGGCCTAGATAACATCAATTTTAAAGTTTACATATAAGGAGAAGGAAATGGAATTGTGACTACATATATTGACTGTTTTTATTTTCTTCAGGGAGCTCTGGTGGTCTCTAGTGGTAAGGACTTGTGCTGCCAACTCAAAGGCACAGAGTTCAAATCCACAAGCTCCCCTCCAAGAAAAAGATAGGTAGATTCCTCCTGTGTAACTTACTGCCTCTCAAAACACATTGGATGGTCAGCAATGAGTCAGTTCTGACTCAATAGCACTTCCTAGCCATAACATACCCTCATCAAAACCAAAAATTAGTTTATTTTTTTTAAAAAAGATCATATATTAAGCCAGATTGAGAATTATGTACCCAGTACTTCAGAAAGTAAGTAGAAGACAGAGATAAGGCAGCATCAGATTGAAAACTTGTTCAATAAAAATCTTTACTGGGTAGAAAAGGAGCTCTCTTGACTTAGTGGAAGAAGCTTCACTGAAATCCCATAGGTATGCAGTTCAAATCCACCAGATTCTGTGCTGGAGAATGAGGGGCAATCTCCTCCTGTACCAGTCAGAGCCAATTTGATGGTACACACAAAAAAGAATAAAATTTAAAAAAAAATAAAACTTTTTAAAAAATCTTTACTGGGTAGAAACGTTAGTAACATGTACTAATGATTTTGTTCTCATTTACATTCCAGTTTAAATTTGTGGGACTCAAGAATTTCCCATGTACCCCTGAGAGCCTATGTAAAGTGTTGTCGATGGATTTTCCTTTTGAGGTAATGAAACCATTGTCTTTATTGATTGGATGTGGATAACTGTAGGATAATGGGAGACTTAGTTACATGGAGTCTTGTGATAGATACCCTGACTGCTTTGTAGAAGCATTTGACAAGGGCCGGGAGCTGATTCTTGGGAAAGGATGTGCTCACTGTCCTTCAGCTGTACCTGGTAGGTCTGTCACCCTGTCTCTCTGCACCAGCTGTGTTCCTACTGGTTTGGAATAAGTCAGAATACCAAAGCAGGAAAGGGCCTCTTAAACAGATCACTCAATTCCTGCATTTTACAGATAGAGAAACTGAGGCCCAGAAAGGGGCAGCGACTTCTAGTGTCATGTTCTTTTTATGTACCAGGCTCTATGACTGCCACAACTGGTTGTAAAATCTGACAGGAGCCAGAAATGTGAACCCCTAACCATTCCTTTATCCAAAGAATAAACAGTCCCTGGGGATGGCACTGCTTGCTGAACAATGGGATGGGAGTGGACAGCCAACTCGTGTGCTTAGGACTTTCCCAGTTTTAGCACTGAAAGTGCCACAAGCCCCAAATGCCCCTCAGCCATGGTCCTTCTGACACAAGCTTTTTATCATCCTCCAAACCTACAGTTGCTCTTCCTAAGCTTCATAAGCAACTTTTACTTTGCCGATCCTGCCTTTTAGAATTCTGCCTAATCACTCTTAGTTACTTGTTTGAACTGGGCATAATTTTTCTAAGAATCACGGCTTCCCAAATGAGGAAATGGCAAAGACTAAGTTGCATTCATTTCTGGGATTCAATTAAGAAGGTGGTAAGAACACCATATTTATTTATAACCCTTGTGCCCCAGTGACAATAAGTGCTTTTTAGAGATGAGTCATGTATCACAGAAAAGAAAATGTGGGATGTAGGAGGTCTTCCCGTTGAGAAAAACTGAGCTTCCCAGAACATAGCTTGCAAACAATTTAGAGAGAGGTTCAGGCAGCCAAAAATGACTTGAGAAGCAGAGTTTCTCAGTCTTGTTTTCCCTGTGCTCAGCTATCTAGCCTAACCCCCCTGCTTTGTGTCATGCAAAGAATACATCCATAATACAGAGATCTGTAGTGGTAGAAAGTATATAGAATCTGAGGACAGAAAAACCTGGGTTCAAGTTGTGATCTGCTTCACACTCACTGTGTGTCTTAAGGGAGGCCCTCAAAACTCTCTGAGTCTCAGCAGCCCATCTCAAAACACCCTCCTTTTGGGTGAGAGGGTGAAACAAGAGCTTTAAAGTCCCCTGTAAACAGGAAAGTACTGTTTTTTCTTTTTCTAAAATTTTGTTTTCCAGGCCCATTTTTTTTTCCTTTTCATTTAGAAGAATTGCATGTGTGGGAAAGAAGAACTCTTTCCTCTGACAGAGACCCAGAAAAAGGAGTACATACGCCACAAGAACTGGTCTGGTGTATATAGAATTCTCACTGAAACACATGGCCCCACAAGTGATTGTAATCCCAACTTTCTCCTCTTATAGGTGGATGGGCTTCTATTCTACCACAAGCAGACTCACTACAGCCCAGGAAGTACGCCCTTGGTGGGCTGGCTGCGTCCGTACATGGTGTCAGATATTCTTGGTGTTGCTGTGCCAGCTGGACCACTCACTGCCAAGCCAGAATACGCTGGGCGCCAGCTTCAGCAGATTATTGAGTATAAAAGGAGCCAGAAGGAGGAAAAAAATGAAAACCTCATGAAGAATGTGTCTAAGAGTGGGTGCTATGAGTTGGAGCACCTGTCTACGCCTAAGTCGAAGAGCCCTCCCCATGGCCCGGAGCACTCTGAGGCCCTAATGGAGAACTAAAGAGAACAACTCCTTTGGGAGTTAGGGACAATGTCTGATCGTAGAAGGAAACCAAGGAGCAGGACTGTTAACTACAACAGGTGACTGACTTCATTTTAGAATGGATTTTCCAAAGATACTTCAACCTTACCTCTCTCTTATCTGACTTTCCAACTGAAACAGTTGGAGAGTTGGTTCCTACATTGGGTGGTATTTAAATTGAACTGAGTGGCGAGCTCTGGTGGCCCAGTGGCAGGAAACAGCACTGCAGTCCCAGAGGTGCGCGGTTCAAACCCACCAGATGCTCTGCTGAAGAAGGAGGAACAATCGCCTCCTATACCAGTCAGATCCAATTTGACGGTACACACATAAAAAAAATAAATAAAAATTAAAAAAAAATAAATTGAACTGAGTATCTCTTACTGTGATTATATATATAAATCATTCTTAAGAAAGAAGTTGTTTGTGATTCTCAAGCTTTAGACAGCCATAAATTGCCTCCACTTCTGCCTCCAGCCCACCTAACCCATGACTTTTGAAGTGTTGGCCCATTTCCCTCTGTTTTTAGCACGCAGGCATTCTGCTGAGTTTCCATTTGCTGCTTTTGGTAACCGTCATTTTTCTGAAAGGCCTTACCAGGAACTGCAGTTCTTGGTATTTGAATGTGTTCCCTCTTCTGAGAATACAGGTGGTGCCGTGGTTAAGTGCTTAGGGGCAAACTGAAGGTCGGTGGTTCAAACCTATCAGTTACTTCATGGGGAATGAAGTGGCCACAGTCTTCTGTAAAGACTGATAGCTTTTGAAACCTATAGCTTAGTTCTACTTTTCGTTGATCTGATCTGGAATGACTCAACTGCAAGGTTTGGTTTTGGTTTTGGTTTCTGAGACAACAAATACAATATTCTTTGGTTTAGAAGTCACCAGAGATAAAAGAAAAATGAGGTTCATTCACTTAGCAGCAAATGACTGACTACCTAGCAGAGATAAGCATTGCTAGGCCCCTGAGACAGATGGGTTAATATAGTGAGTTATCAAGATGGGCAGGACTGAGAGTCCCTGCTCTGGGGAGTTCACAGCCCAGTGAAACTTTAACTCCACAGCACATAGGATCGTCAAGATGGTGAGATAATTGCTTCAATGCAAAAAAAAAACAAAAAAAAACCCCAACAAAACAAAAACAAAAACCAAGAAGACCTGGGGAAAAGCAGAAGGCTTCCCAAGGAGAGGTTGTAAAAGGGTGCTCTGCACATTTTCCAACAATGAATGAATGAAAATCCAAGTTTTCTCTAAACTTTTCTTAAAATCACAGTAAAAAAAAATTATAAATAAATAGAAGGGTACTCTGAAGGCAAGGAAGAGACGAGTTCCTATTGAAGTCGCAGAGTGTGCAGCTGTACCATGCCAGAGCAGGGCAGGGCTTGCTTTGTGAACCAGGGCTTTAAACTACTTCATCCTGGATTTACAGAATTGATCAGCAGTTTCACAAGATCCTCAGGTGATTCTTACATATACATGAAAATCATAGATAAGAATGTTGATTCTGACTCAGCATACTAGAGATAGAAATGCTAATTCAAAACAAGGGCTCAAAATGGAATTAATCCGTTTGGAGAGTTGATATAAGTTCAGCATGGCTTGAATATAAAGTAGAACTAGAGACTGTGGAGATAGACTGCAGAGAGATGAGCTTGGTCTTGAAGGGGCTGGCATCTTATGGAGGTTTTATATTTTATGGTCTGTATGAAATATAACCAATGAGGAGCTTTGAGCAATGAGAAACCATCAGTGGAAGATGACATAAAAAAGTAACCAGTTCGTTTTGGGTCTGGGTGTTCAGGAAGTGTTTTCTATTTTCTGTGACCTCACTCCGCTCCTACACAGCTTTCTATCTTTCAAGGCCTTCTAATGGACAAAAGAACTTTATCTGATTCCATGTCCAGTGTTACTGGTGCCCTGTAGACAAAAAAAAATCCAGGTCAGAGCTTACTTCTTAAGATGCCCAGCTGTTCCTTTGTGTTGATTAGTCCTGGGAACAGATCTGGGCAGAAGTAGTTGTTAAATGGGGCCTAATTACACAAATTCAGCACATCCAGTGGAATGAACCTCAGCATCCGGCTCTTAGAGAGCTACTTAAGCTGACTTTGTAAAATAGGAGAAGGGAGAAGGAAGAAACCCTGCCTACCCACCCACTACCAATGATCCTACTAGTTACAGATTTAAACATTTGTCTACATCAAGAAGCTGAATTGGGGTCAGTTCTGCAATAAGAATATTGTGTTTCTTTTGCCAAGAGCCTGTTGTAGGCTACCTAGATATTCAGTTTTCATTTGATAACATTCTTTTTTTTAATTAATTTTAATGAAAGTTTACAGAGATATAGGGTTTCTCATCATTCTTTGTTAGACTTTTCTCTCTACCCACCCTGATGACATTCTGAATGTGTTAGTCTGTGCTCTCAGCAGACAGTGGCCTCATTTTAGGAGCTGTACATGTAAGGATTAGTATTGGTGACCTGGCCAGGCTCTGCCCAGAAATAATCAGATCTAGGACTACTTCTCCCGAAGTATGCTCCAAGGACAGATATGTAAAAGAATATCAGACAAACTTATAACTCAAGTGCTACTTTATATTGTTGAGTCATAGCTTGAAGCATGTATTTTGGTAAGGTACCCCTTAAAGTTTTAATAGAGGAGCCAGTACTATTGAGCACTAATTAGCTATGTGTCTTGGTTTTTTGTGAATTATAAAACCACCTTCCAACACCTGTTTCAAAGATGATTGTGTTAGAGGGTTCTGTGATTATTCATTTTTTTGGCTGCTCTTCAGAACTGAAGAGCTCTGGGGGTTTGTGCAGTCATTTCCCTATGCAATATAGTTGAGTAGGGAACTGTCCTCTCTTAACCAAAGGTCAGGCTCATGTCTCAAGATAGACCAGTTACACACCTTCTACCAAGAATTTGTGTCTTGAGCAGAGAACAAAGAACAAATCAGAGTCCATTTATTTTGCTGCCAGGAGCAAAGAGGGGTTCCCTGTTCTTGGTAAAAAACCTAGGTGGTTATTGTTAAGTGCTGTCAAGTCAAGTACGACTTGTGGTGACCCTGTGAACAATAGATCTGAACCCTGCCCCATCCTATGCCATCCTTATTCTTCTGACACACTTTAGCCTACTGTGGCATGGACTATATCAATCTATTTCACTGAGGGTTTTCCTCTCTTCTATTGACTCTCCACCTTCCCAAGTATGATGTCCCTCTCCAAGTAATAGCCTCTCTTAACAACATGCCCAAAGTATGTGAGACAGAGCTTCGCCATCCTTGCCTCCAAGGCATATTGGTTTGTTCATCAGTTCTGTCATCCTTAGTCATTGTCTAGCTATCAGTTGCACAGCAGGTGATTGGAAAAACCATGGCTTGAATGAGGCGCATCTTAGTCTTTAAACTGACGTCATTGCTCTTTGGGACTTTGGAAAGTTCCCTGACAGCAGATTTTCCCAATGCAATACATCTCCTGATCTGACTACTGGTACCAAGGGTATTAATTATGGATCCAAGCAAGATGAAATTGTTGACAAGTCTGTCTGTCATGATGTTGCCTGTTAGCCCAGTGGTAAGGATTTTTGCTTTCTTGTTGTTGAAATGTAATATTGAAGGCTGCAGTCCTTGATCCTCTGCGGTAAGTGCCTCAAGTCCTCCTTGCTTTCAGCAAGCAACATTGTGTCATCTCATAACATAGGTTGTTGAAGAATCTTCCTCCAATTTTGATGCCACATTTTTCTTCATAAAGTCCAGCTTCTTCGATCATTTGCTTAGTGTACAGATTGAACAAATATGGAGAAGGAACCCTGACGCAGAACTTTCCTTATATTTTATTTTTTATTTATTTTTTTTTTACTTGTTATGTGCCACCAAATTGGATTCAACTGGCACAACAGGAGATTGCCCTCCTTCTCCAGCAGAGCATCTGGTGGATTTGAACCTCGTGCCTTTGAGATTGCAGAACAGCTTCTTACTAGTAGGCTACAGAGCTCCCTCTTTTCCTTATTTTAAAACATGCAATGTTCTCTTGCTCTGTTCAGACAATAGTTTCTTGGTCTAAGTATGTTGTTGTTATGTGCTGTTGAGTCACCTGTGACTCATAGCGACCCTATGTACAAGAGCCCTAAACCCTGCTCTATCCCTTGCCAATCTTACTGTCTCTGACACACCTATCCCCATTAGCCCAGTCACTGAATTAATCCATCTCATCGAGGATCTTCTTCTCCTGCAGAGTCCCTCCACCCTCCCAAGCATGACATTTCTTTCCAAGGACTGATCCTGCCCTTGCAACCTGTCCAAAGTATGTCAGACAAAGCTTCAGAATCTGTGCCTCCAAGGAGCAGCCTGACTTCACCCTCTCCAGGATGAACTTGTTTGTTCTCCTTGCAGTCCATGGTATATGCAATACTTTTCTCCAGCACCACAGCTCAAAAGCATCAACTCTCCTTCTATCATCCCTAGTCAATGTCCAGCTTTCTGACATATAGCAAGTTATTACAAAGAACATGGCCACTATCAGGCGCACTTAGTCTCCAGACTGACATCGTTGCTCTTCAGTACTTTGGAGAGGTCTCTGACAGCAGACTTTCCCAATGCAATTCTTTTCATTTCCTGGCTGCTGATACCAAGAATATTGATTGTAGAGCCAAGCAAACTGAAGCTGTTAACTATCTCAGTCTTCATCATCTATCATGATGCTGCCAATCGGCCCAGTGGTAAGAATCTTTGTTTTCTTGATGTTGAGCTTCAATCCATATTGAAGGTTGCAATCTTTGACCTTCTGCAGCAAGTGCTTCAGATCCTCCTCAATTTCAGCAAGCAGGGATATGTCATCTGCATAATGCAGGTTGTTGGTGAGTCTTCCTCCAATCCTGATGCCACACTTCTCATAGAGCCCAGCCTCCCGAATAATCTGTTCCGCATATAGATTGAAAAGATATGGAGATAGAAACTCTTGTAGCATAAATGGTCTAAGAATAGATTTCAAAGAAACAGAATTAGGTTTTCTGGGATTCCCATTCTTCTCAATGTTAACCACCGTTTGTTATGATCCATTCAGTCAAATGCCTTTACATAGTCAAGAAAACAAACATTCTGGTATTCTCTGCTTTCAGCCAAGATCATCTGACATCAGCAATGATATTCCTGGTGTCAAAACATCTTCTAAACCAGCTTGAATTTCTGGCAATTCTCTGTCAATGTACTGCACTAGCTAGCCATTTTTGGGTGATCTTTAGTAATATTTTGCTTGCATGTGATACTAGTGATACTGTTTGAGAAATTCTCTTGGATTCTATTGGATTACCTTTCTTGGGAATGGGAACAAATAAGAATCTCTTCCAGTCAGTTAGCCAGGTAGCTGTCTTCCAGATTTCCTGACACAGAATGGTGAGCACATCCAGGATTGCAGCTGTTGAATCATGTCAGTTGGTATCCTATCAATTCCTGGGACTTTATTTTTTGCCACGTTTTTCCATGCAGCTTGAACTTCTTCACTCATCATTATTGGCTGTTGATACTTCCTGAAATATCTCAGTGTTGGCCTATTCTTTTTTTGTATAGTTACTCTGTATATTTTCTCTATCTTTCCCCCCCCTTCCTTCATTTTCTTTTGATGTTTCCTGGATAATTGAAGATTTTTCCTATGGGTCTCTCATTGTTACAACTAAAGGCTTGAATTTGGTTTTCAGTTCTTTCAACTTGAGAAATGCTGAGTGAATTCTTTCTTTTTTATTCTCCAGCTCACATTCCATTATAATTCTTTGCTTGGTTAGGGTTAGAAGTCGGTAGGCTCAGCCAGGCTCTGCTGATATCTGCTCACTTGTTTTTTATAGTTTGCTTTTACGTGTGCAACATTTATCTGTCAGTTTGCTATATTAGGGGAAGGGGAGAATGTGAGGCAGGAATGACTTTCAGGGTTCTGCTTACTTTATAATTTGTGTATGTATATTCTTGCTTATTCATAATTTGCTCTTATGAAAATCTATGAGCATCTAGTAAATTCCTTCTTGCTTAAAATTAGCCAGAGCTTGTTTCTGGGTTTACACCCATGAATCTTCACTGATTCCATAGCCCAGTATGGCCTTGACCAGAAGTCCAATTTGACATGAATTAGCAAGGAACAACTATTATAGATCACTTATAACATACTTCAAGAAAACAAAGATTCTTACCACTGGACTGATAGGCCACATCATGATGGATGGAGAAGAGATTGAAACTGTCAACAACTTCATTATACTCAGATTCACAATTAACACCCTTGGTACCAGCAGTCAGGAAATGAGGAGACGTGTTGCACTGGAAAAGTCTGCATTTAGGTACCTTTCCATATTATTGAGGAGTAATGATGTCAGTTTGAGGACTAAGGTGTGTCTGATTCAGGCCATAGACTTTCCAATCACTTGGTATGCATCTGACAGCTGAATAATGAATAAGGATGACAGAGAGGAATTGATGCCTTTGAGCTGTGGTTTTGGAGGAGAGCACTGAACATCCTATGGACTGCCAAAAGAACAAACATCTTGGAGAGGGTGCAGCTGGAGTGTTCTCTGGAGGCAAGAATGATGAGGCTTTGCCTCACAAACTTTGGGCATGTTGCTAGAAGGGGATATTCCTTGGAGAGGGACATGATGCTTGGAAGGTTGGAAGGTCAGTGAAGGAGAGGAAGACCCCTCAACCAGGTGAATTGACCTGGTGACTGCTGCAGTGGACTCTAATGTGTCAGGAAGTGTGAGGATGATGCAGGACAGGACAAGGTGTAGATCTGTTGTTCATAGGGTTGCTATGAATTGTACTTGACAGCACCTAACAACAACAATATCACATACTTCATCTCAAGTGCCCATATTCCTAGAAAAGACCAGGCTTTTCAACCAGCAAGTACAGAATAAGTAATCTTGACTATTTTAATGTTAGCTTAGAAACATGCTGGGTTCCAGTGCCTGCATGAAAGAGTTTATGTTAATCAAATCCACTTGTGTTTGGCACTGATTTGATTATAGTCATTATTTCTCTGCTTGCCCATGTGTCACTTATGTCTCACCCCATTGAAGACTTTGACTTCTGTCCCATTCACTTAAAGTGCCCTTATGAAGGGTTTCATATCTATGGGATTATTGGTTACAAATCTATGGGATACATGTCAGGTTTTTTGTTTGTTTTCTACCTGACTTCAGCTCCCATCTATGTATCAATGCCTTTCTTATCTATATTTTCAGCACTGAGCTCTAAACCTCTACATATGTATGTTGTTGCTATGTGCCGTTGAGTTCACTGTGACTCATAGTGACCCTATGTATAATAGCTCTGAACCCTGCCCTATCCTGAGCCAATCTCACTGTGTCCAACATATAAAACCCCTACCCCAGTTATTGAGTCAGTCGTTCTCCTTCAGGGTCTTCCTCTCCTGCCTGTCCCTCCACCTTTCCAAGCATGATTTCATTCTCTAAGGACTGTCCCTCCTGGCAACATGTCTTAGTATGTACATACACACGTGTGTATCTTATCATATGTTCATTTTATTATCATTCATCTCTCACACACAAACACACACACACACCCGCCTGTCCTATCAGTTGGTTCTGACTCATAGCAACCCTTCATCAGGTTTCTGAAGCTGTAAATCTTTATAGGAGGAGCCTGGCCATCTCTCTCCTGTGAAGCTGCTGGTGGATTCAAACAGCTCACTTTTTGGTTAGCAGCCCAACGCATTAGACACGATGCCACGAGGGCTTCTTACTTCTGCCACGTTTCCTTAATCTCAGCATGTCCCAAATATAAATCATTATTTCTCCTTCAGAATCCTGTTCTTCCTGGTGTTCTTGTGCTGGTTAATAGTTCTTAGTCACCTGAGCTAAGAACCTAGTAGTCATTCTGATGATTCCTGCCCACTTCTTAACCTTTCACAGCTAAGGAATCAGCATGTCCTTTGAATACCTCCTCCCTCTTCTCTATTGCCTCAACCACTTAAGGCCTAAATTCAGACCTTCGTCTCTTCTTTCCTGGAGTTCTGCCAATCTCCTCCCTGGCTTCCCTGCCACTTATGTTTCCCCACCTCCAATCCATCCCTGCCACAACCAGTGACAGGGTGATCCTTTCTAAAAATGCAGATCTTCATGGGCTTCACTTTGCCTTATGAGGTACACATTAAGTTTCAAAGTTTTTCAGCCTGCCGTGCAAGTTTATTTCATGACCTCGTCTTCTTATATTTCTTCGTCTTTATAAATGACCTCGTCTCCTTTTCAACCTGTTCCCTAAGAATTCTGTTTTACAGTCCCCTGTATAAACATATCTGCTTCACTCCACCCCCACACCCCACCTCCCACAGTCCAGCTCTTCTCAGACGCCTTTTACCTGATGAATAGATCTACTCATTTTTTTAAAACTTCATCCAGGAGACACTGGTTTGAAGTATTTCCTCTTGAGTATAATCATCTCTTCTTATTCTTGTGCCTTCCCTATATCACACAGTCAACTTTTATAGTGACTATAAGAAAGAAACTACTTACATTTATTTACAATAAATTATTTACATATCTTCTTTGTAAAGTGTGGGAATAATCCATAGACCACTTTTATTTTTTTACCTTTTATTTTATACTGGTTTACATACAAAGTTCATAAAGTTCATATACATTGTTTTTCACACCTGACCTTTCCCCTTTCCTTTACCAACCCCTCCCTCCACCCATCAAATTGTGTGATCCTATGGTTAAAACAACCCCCTTGGATCCTCATACACACTCTACAATTATAGTCCTATACAGTATTTGTCTTTATGAGACTGAGTTCACTCAGCATAATGCTCTCCAGTTCCTCCCATGTTAGTAGTAATTTATAAAATCATTGCTCCTGCATGCTGCATATTATTCCATTGTGTGAATGTACCATAATTTCTCAATCCATTCCATTGTGGTTGGGCATTTGGGTGGTTTCCATGTCCTTACTGTGGTGAATAAGGCTGCTATGAACATTGGTGTACAACCAATATTTTGATACCAACTACAGAGTTCAGAAGTCCCAAAACCCTCACTTCTGACATCAGTTGCAAGTTTAGTAGTCCCCAAGACTACCCTCAAATTCGCTAGAAGAACTCACAGAATTCCCTGAATTCTTAAATACTCCTGGATATGGTTTATTACAGTGAACAACTGCAGATGAACGTCAGCAAAGGAGGCTCTGCATGGTACACAGTCCAGAAAAGTTTCAAATATAGAACTTCTAGTTGTCCTTTCCTGCAGAGTTATGGATGATGTGTGACAATGTGCACAAAGTACTGCCAACCAGGGTAGCTCACTTAAGCCTACTGTCCAGAGTTTTTATTGAGTCTTAGTCACCTAAACGTGGCTAGCTGCCCACTTAGCTGACGTCAGTCTCAAGCCTTTCCCGAGGTCCACTGCATATCATGTGATCCAAAGCTCCCCACTAAATCACATTGTTAGATTACCCAGTGTAACCTAAGCCCCCAAGTAAATAAAGACACTTTAATCTGGCAGGAACTTCCAAGGATTTAGAGATTACTTTCCAGGAGCTGAAGGCAAAGGTCAGACCTCTTTTCTGCCAAGCTTACATTTTGCCATCTCTTAGATACAAGCTTCTTGAGGTCAAGGACATGGTCTTATTCCTCTTTGGATCTCTTGTGCCTGACCCTTGTTGCATCAGTAAATAGTGACTCACGGAATAGTGAGCTGGGATGAGAATGCAACCTGGAGGTGACCCCCTCCTCCCCAGCAAAGAGGAGTGACCCTGGCAAAAAGGCTGGATTGAGGTGTGTGATAGACTGTGAACAGGTGTTTGGACATGCTACAGATTTCTAAGAACAAGAACTATTTTTAGTTCTGTGAATACAATTAAAAGGAATGGCAAAAAACCCTTTTACCCTGTACATTGGAGAAAAAATTTTCCTAGGTATGAACTTCCTCTCTGATATGGAAATGAGTAAAAGGTCCTACAATAGCATTTTGAAACAAATACGGTCTTTAATTTTATGTTTTCAGGAAAAGTAGACAGAAAATGTGAGGCTTTAGCCTGATTGTGACTATTTGCTTTTGGGTCAGATGAGTTTATTTTGAGTTCTACCTCACTTGAGATTCTGTGACTTTGCTGTCTCTTCATCAAAGATAGGAGCCCTGGTGGTATAGTTTGTAATGTATTGGATTTCTAAGCAAAAAGTCAAAGAGTCAATCCACCAGTGGCTTCTTGGGAGAAAGATAGGCAATCTTGGAAACGTGGTGCAGGGTCACAATGGAACTGTGCGAGTTGGTTAAACCAAAGAAGGCCTTGGGTGGTCCAAATGAGTGACATGATCAGCTACTAACAAAAGTTTGGAGGTTTGAGTCCACCCAGAAGTACTATGAAAGAAAAAATAAGGAAGTTGTTAAAAAAAAGAAGAAGTACTATGAAAAAAGGCCTGAAGATCATAAAAGTAACCTGCCATTGAAAACCCTATAAAGTACAGTTCCACTTGGGATGATGGTGACTCGGAATGGGTGGCAGATAGCTAACTGTATGTCAGAGAAGAGCCGGATCTATTTTCTTTTTTCCCCCACCAAGAGCTGAGAATTTTGGTATTGGGTCTTGACCTGATTATGACTCACTCCCTGAGAGGATCTACCATCCAAAGACAAGGCAGAGGCACAGAAGGGCCAGGTGAACTGTGGAGGCTGGCAGCAGCACAGGTGAATGATGTCAGCTTCAGGCAGCTGAGAGAAGGGTCAGCGTGTCATAATGCAGCATGCGTGCATTTGTTTCTCATATCCGTTCTAAAAGACAGTAATTTTTTTTTTTAAGATTGATTTTTGTGTCTGATTTGAAGAAGCAGAAAAATGACCAGAGATAATCTGGAAAACTAGGACATGGGCAAGGGTCAAAGTAAGTGCCTTACTACTGGTCCTAGCCCATCTTTCCATTTTGAGGGGCAGGGGAGACAAGTTTTGAAATCTAGTGAACTCTTCTGGCTTTGGCCTCATAAAAATCCATTAGCATTCACAGCAAACATCCTCCCTTTCCTCCCTTCCTCCCAGTTGCCTGGCAAGCCTTGGAGCTTTCTGTCTCTCCCTCTGCTTTTGCCCTTCAGGTTTTCTCTGCAGTCAGGCTGGGGAAATAAAATATGGAACTCAAATCTGTCAGTTCTGCTCCTCACTGGCAACTTTAACAAAAGCTTTTATAAAGGAGGAAGTTGAAACTGGCTCACATAAGGTTCTAGCTGTAGATTTAATTTATCCATTCTACTCTGGTCTTCCCATTAACACGGATAAGTAAATATGGGTTAGAGCAAGAAACTTGGATGGCACAACTCACACATTGAATGTTTTCTTGTAAGCAGGTATCCAAGGTAACCAACCCTGTCTCTTAGGCAAGAATTGGACCTTAAAGGCCAGTGCATTCATTCAGCAAACATTGAGCAGCATCTACTATACACTATATATTGTACTAATTTGGAAGAAAGAATGAGTAAGTCCTGGTCCCTATTTTCATGGAGGTCATGGTCTAGTGGTAGATAGTAAAAGAAGAAACTAACTATAATTAAAAATATTTGGTAAATTAGGTACAGCTATCAGGTACAAAAGTTATAGAGAACAGTCAGTGATATTAATTTTTGATCTGAGAGTGGTAGGTAGGGGTGTCAGACGAGAAAATTATGTGAGCAAATGGCCATGTTATATGTTGTTGTTATGTGCTGTCAAGTCATCTGAGAGTCATAGCCATTCTATGTACAACAGCTCTAATCCCTGTGCTATCCTAAGCCAATCTTATTGTCTTGGACACATCCAACCCATTACCCCAGTCACTGAGTCAATTCATCTCATCCCATTCAGGATTTTCCTTTCTTAGGTTATCCCACCACCCTCTCAAGCATAATGATCCTCTTCAAGGACTGGTCCCTCCTTGCAACATGCCCAGAGTATGTCAGATGGAGCTTCAGAATCCTTGCCTCCCAAGAGCAGCTTGGTTCACCCACTCTAGGATAAACTTGTTGTTCTCTTAGCAGTCCATGGTATATTTGATACTCTTCTCCAGCATCGCAGCTCAAAGACATCAATTCTATCATCCCTAGTCATTGTCCAGCTTTCTAATGCATAGCATGTAATTGCAAAGACCATGGCCTGGATCAGGTGCACCTTAGTCTCCAGACTGACATCATTGCACTGCAGTACTCTGGAGAGGTCCCTGACAACAGACTTTGCCAATGCAATGTCTTTTGATTTCCTGGCTGCTGGTACTAAGAGTGTTGATTGTGGAGCCCAGCAAACTAAAACTGTGAACAATCTCAATATCTTCACCACCAATCATGACGCTGCCAGTCGCCCATGGGTGAGTATCTTGTTTTCTTAATGTTGAGCTTCAATTGATATTGAAGGCTGCAGTCCTTGACTTTCTGCAGCAAGTACTTCAGGTCTTCCTCAGTTTCAGCACTAGGAATAAGTAGAGAACCATCCCTAGAGTATTGACTAATAAGGTTAATAATCTATGTGGGATAAGATTTTCCACCTTCCTTACAGAGTTCACCTTTAGTCACCCTAGTGATGATGGATTTGGCCTATGAGTAAATAGGAACAAAATTTCTTACCCTAGACATTGATTAGCAGTATGACCCTATTTGCTTTGTATGTTTTTCTTAGAAAATTGCAATAAGAGGGGTTGGTGTGTTTTGGGTTTTTTTTTTTTAGAAAACCTCTTTTTCTAGCCATTTCATGTCTATAGCACAATGCACAATCTCTTTCATACTCCGCAACAAATGAGACACGTTGACACACATTGCTGTTGTGTCAGTCCTCAGAGCTGACCCTCTAATGAATTTTCAGAGGCTGTAAGTCCCATAGGAGGAGACTGCCCATCATTGCCGTGTAGAGCAGCTGGTGGATTGAACTGCTTTCCTGTGGTTTGGCAGTGAAACCCTTTGGAGCAATGTTTGAGAGGAGTTTGGGATTTTTAGAAATGGAGGTGTCTTAGTGGAAAGGTTTTAAGATTACAACTTTGATAAATTTCAGTAGTTGCAGAGGGGCCTCAGGCCTTTTGTTCATAGGGACGCTATGTGTCGTGCTTGACTTAAAGGCAATCAACAACCACCACCACCACAAAATAGAAAATAATTTTATTCTTAGATCTGAGCAAATATTTAAAAGGCAAGAGAAAGAGGTCTAAGAATTTAAGTGACCATTTTTCATTGATTTAGGTATTCAACACTTTTTTTTAACAAGATCATTTTTTTTAATGGATCTTTTATTAGACAAGTTTATAAGCCCTGCCTTTGTAGGGCTCCCAAAAACTAATGGTTGTTGTTTTGTGTCATTTAACTCATAATGGCTCCAACCCTGGAAAATCTTTAGTAAAAGACCAAAGACTAGTATGCTCCAGAGTGAAACTTTAGTATCAACACATTTTTTTTAAAGTTCCTGTCCATTATGTACTAGACTCTAAACACAAATGAGGTCTTCACCTTCTTGGGGTTTGCAGTCTAGGTGAACTAAGCCAGCAAACAGAAACAAATACAGGCAGTCTCTGAGTTATACATGAGACCAGTTCCTAAGTGTCTTTAAGAAATGTGTAGGTAAGTAGGAATAGGTGCATTTGGTTCTTATTTATCCATTAGTGCAAGACAAGACTGGAAGCCTTCTCAATGATTTAAAAATGACACATGTGGCAAGTGAAGGTTATTATGATGAAATTGTTGCAAGTACAGATTGTTTCAAAACAAGAGAAATTTACATAAAATTAAAGGGCAAATACTAGTTCCCCAGTTGTCAGATGTAAGTCCTATGTTTGTGACCTGGGGACTGCCTGTACACAATTAGAAATTCATAAAAACAACGGTGCTGTAGTGAGAGTACCAGGGAGTCTAGTTAATTTCATTGAGTAGTCAAGGAAGATCTTGCTGAGGAAGTGACTTTTGAGCAGACACCTTGAGGATGAGTCAGACATTTCTTGTGAAAGAAGCTTTGGGGGGGGAGGGGAGGGAAGGATGAGTTTTCTAGAGAGAGACCTGAAATCTATGCTTTAAAAGCAAAAACAAAAGTACAGCTCATAATGTTTCTTCCCCTAAGTTTCCCTCTTTATAATTTATTTTCCACTTTCAAATCATGGCCTTTACCGTTCATTTTAATATAATAAAACTGTAATCTTGCCTGTCACCCCTACTTCCCCAGCCCCCTGCCAGCCTCGCAACTAAGCATGTAAAAATACAAGTTGACTATTTGTGCACCTGGAACGTCTTTACTTGTATTTCATAAAAATAAGGACTATGATTTCACCTATCTTAAATTGTTATGATAATGAATGAAAGTAATTTAGAACAATGTCGGCCACATACCTGGAAAGGACACATTAAATGTCAATATTATAATTTCAGTGTGTGCATGTGCTCTAATATACTGTTTCTTATAGATGAGCCATTGTTGGTTTTATTACAATGTTTCTAAAATTCGAGTGAGCAAGAAAATAGTACCATGCTTGATTTAATTGGCTAAAGACAGATATAAATGGCTAAAGGCTATAGTTAAGGGCAAGCCTTTGTCTTCTGAGTGTACTAAGAATTTGCCCCTCTGTGGATGCAGGCAGCCCCCTTTGCTCTTCGCTTAGTTTTGTTATCCACATCTCTGCACTGAAACTTCAAGCATTGTCCTGTTAGGGCTGTGATAGGCAACAGTTCCTGAAAACTGTTCCTTTACACACCCACACGCCCACACACAGCTGTGCCTCTGAAAACACTGCTGAGTTTTCTCTGCTGGCCCACTCATTAAACCTCTCCCTTTATTAGTACTCTTCCTGACTCCTGGATTAGGAGTTTGGATAAAGATTATTCATCCCCATGCAACATTTTTAAAAATACACACATGCAAAACCATTGTGAAGAATGTAGTGACTGGGAGGTGTGAAGACTGGCAAATTTATAGTGTGCTACTTCTTCTTTTGAGCACTAGTTATAGGGGTATGTATGTTCAGTTTGTGAAAATTCATTAAAATATGTATTTATTATACTTTTCAGTATGTACACTTTAATAAAAAGTACTACAAACAAAAATACTACAAAGTCCTGGGGGAAAAAAATAAGCTAAAAGGGACAGGGTGGGGACAGGGAAAAAAATGCAACAATGAATGAATGGGAATCCAAAGTCTCTGTAAATCTTCATTAAAATTAATAATTATAATTAAAAAAGAATTAATAAAAAATTTTAAAAAATGTACAAACAAAAACCTACATAGGGACAAGTCTTAATTTCTGCTCCATTAACACCAGGCTCTTCCTTGGAAGGCAACTGTTGTTGTCTCTCTGGTGTATCTTTTCCAGCTTTTCTATGCATTTTTATGGATTTTTTCTTTATATAGATGACAGCTATTATGTACAATGTTCTGTTCTCACTCCCCTCCCCCCTTTACTTCATGAAAAAAGGGCAGGGCTCTTTCAACTTGCTAACCTGTGGAAGAAAACACTTTTTCATTGTTGCAAGATGATAATTAATATACTTAAGTAAATAGACTACTTCCAATACAGAAACTGTAACTCTTCCATGAACTGATGAATCCAGGAAGCCTTATTGTTGGAAAGGATGAAATACCAGATCCAAGCACCAGGGCTTCTTCTCTGATTCATATCTCACTTAAATTCCCATTTCAGGGCTGCAGAAATGCAGTGAATTCTTAAGTAGCTTTTAAAACACTAGAATAAACAAGAGCACAAACAGCCCCCTCTCCAGGATTCTCAAAGGAAGGGATTCCTCCTTTGTGTCTGTCTCATTGGGATGGCAGTGTTGGGTGGCTTCAGGTTTTGAGGCCACCTGTGGCACATGTGTATACATTGGGAATGGAATTCCAAATTACCTTTGACATGGAATATGGCAAAAGCATCCAGATTCAACCAGGCCCCCATTATCCCCCACCTCTGGTCCCCAAACTCAACTCTTGTATCTGGATGTTCCAATCTCTTTGCTGCTCTTGCAGGAGTGAAAATCAAAGACTTTCAAAGGCCATGGGTTCCTGGATGAAGTTTAAAATCGGATGTTGTTTTTTGTGAGGGGCTAAAATTAGCTAGACAGATGATGGATTACAGGATACAGCTGCAAGGGTAGAAAGAATGATGATGTATTCTGGACCTCACAGGTAACCTTTCCAGGAGTTTACAGATTGCAACTAGCCTGGCAACAGATTAGGATTTTGTCCCTTTACATACAGGTGGTAACCACAATTTAATCCCCAGTCCAACTTTCCAATTGGAATAATAGAGAATTCTCTTCCCCCTCCACAGAATTGGAAAACCACCACCACCAAAACCCCACAACCAAGCCCATTTGCCTACAAGCGAATTCCAACTCATAGCAACCCTCTAGGACCCAGTAAAGGTCCTAGAGGGTTTCCAAGGCTGTAAATCTTTAGAAAATCAGCTTTCTACATGTTTCCATCTTCTCCGGAAGAGTGGCTTGGGTAGTAATGCGAGGAGGTGGGGTGTCGAACAGCCAACTTTTGAGTCAGCAACCTTTCATTTAGGGACCCAGCCCTTTTAATACCTACTGTACTGTCTTGGGTTCCTTTCCTTGGAATTTAGTTTAAACCTTTGATAACAATCCACATTCTTCGCTTTTATGCCTCTAGCAGTTCACAGTGTTTGGAGCGGCCGC
>NW_006399816.1:6037372-6043872 GCF_000299155.1 Elephantulus edwardii
CTCCCCCTCCCGGACGCCGGCCTCGCTCCGCCGGGCCCTGCGCGCCTGCTGTTTGTGAATGAGACGCTCAGTTTCTCAATGGAGCCGTGGAGGGCTCGCGCGGCCGCGGGGCGGCCACAGCGCTGGCAGTGAGCCGGGAGGGGGGCGCATTTTTCTAGCTCCCTCCTTCCTTCCCTCCTTCTCGCCGCCGCCGCTTTTGAGGAACCGGGCGGAAAGGCGGCCGCGGAGGTCGCCGGGGCCCGCATCCCCGAGGACGCCCCGAGCGGGCGGCCTGGAGGCTCTGTCACATTTGCGGGCGCCGGAACGCGGCGGAGCGAGCCGGACGCGGAGGAGGCCGGTGGTCTTCGGCACATTTATGCCACGGCTCCTTCGCTGCGGGCTTGCAAAGTTCTCTAGTTCATGTTTGCTTTTTTTAAAAAAAGCCGATTGACTAGTGGCTCCTCGCCTACACTTTTTTTTTTTTTCCGGGAGAGGAGGGGGAGTGTGAGGCAAAGAGAGAAGAAAATAAAAAAAAAGGATTTCCGTCCAGAAGGGAGCGACAGTTCTGAGGGATTTTTTTTTTTTCACACGAAAACAGGAGCGGCGTTTGCGGCCGCCGCGGGCGCGGGCCGGGCCGGCGGGACCATGCGCGAGCGGGCCTCGGGCTGCTGAGCGCGGGACGCGGAAGCAGAGGCGACCTCCCGGGCTGCCCGCGCGCCGGGGCGAGTTCTGTCCGCGGGCGGCGGGATGGAGCCCGCGACCGCGCCCCGGCCCGACATGGCGCCCGAGCTGACCCCCGAGGAGGAGCAGGTAAGCAGGGCTGCGGTGGGTGTGTCCGGCCTCCCCCTCCGAGGCCTACGCCGGCCTCTGCCTCCGGAGCCCCGCACCGGCCCTGCCCCGGCGCCGGGGCCCGCGGGGTGCCTTCTCCCCCCCCGGCGACCGCGCCCAGTGTCGTCATCCCCTGAAACGGGGGGCGCCGCTGGACCCTGCTCTTGCCCCTTGCCTCTTTTGTCCCCGAAGCTGTGGGCCTTAATTAGCCCGCATTAGCCGGGAGGTAATTAAAGTTCCTGGAACTGGGGTGGGGAGAGGGGTGTCTCCCTTCCCCTCCACCTCCTCGTTTGCAGAACACCCAGTTGCTCCAGCACTTCCACTCTGCATCAGTGTTTTGCTGCTTTCCGTGAGGGTTTGTGGGTTGTAAGGGCAGGAATAGCCCCAGTCTGGGGAGTGTGTTGGGCACTGGGTCATGATGCCCTGGATCTTCACATGAGCCCTTCTCTCCTGCCAGAGAGCTGTGGCGGCGCTGCTCGGGGCAGATGCTGGGAGATCAGGCCTTCTCTTGCTCCCCAAGTCTCTGGTCTTGGCGTCCCTGTGCAGCCCTCCCAGTCTGAGCGCATCCCTTCACCCACACACTGCCCTAGCCCCCGTCTCCTCTGACTGCCTCAATCTTTCTGATGAAGTCTAGATTGAGCTCCATTGTCCCCTAAAGCTTATGATCGTCAATCCCCAGTAGGAAGTGGTTTGTGGTATTAGTTTGGGGGCTTAAGGAAAGGAAAAGGCCAGGGCCCCATTATAATTTCTCCTCCCCCACATTCCAGCTGTGGAGACAGTCCACTCCTTGGGAAGCTGGGAGAGCCTGCTAACCGAGAGTTACCCGCTTTTTTCTGTATCTTTCCTGGGCACTGCCCATACTCATCCTTAGCTCTGCTCCAATATAGCCATAATGTGATTGAGGGGTGTGTTTTTTTTTTAAAAAAACTCAAAACAGAAGTCAGCGTGAGCAAAGAAACATGCAAAGCCTTGTTCCCAAGGACCACATTTGTCAGCACAGTTTCCAATGTGGACACAATCTAGTAATGGGCTTAAGATCTGATTTTTTTTTTTTAAAGTGCCTTTGACTTTTCTCCTCGTTTGTGGAGGTATTTTTCATCCTTGGCCTCAGATCTCAGGTCTTCTCTTTTTGATGCTTTGCGATAAAATCAGCATGGGGAGGAAAAAAAAAAAGAATTCTGCTGCGTATAAGAAGTGGTCACATCCTGGTAACTGCAGTTGAGTGTTAATGAAACACCAGCCAGGGCCTGATGTCAACAGATGGTGGAGAAGCCCATCCTGTCAGAATTAGTGAAATACGTCAATACTGGGGTATGATGTGGTGGTGTTGGTTGTTGTTAGCACATACTTAAGGCACGTTGCTCACATGCTTCCTAGAAACCTTTCCTTAGCTTTTTATAATAGTGGTCTTAGACAGTATTTGTTCACTGAGCCTATGTTCTTCAGATTTATCCATATTATACGGTTTCTTGAATTCTTCATTATTTTTTAGCGTTGCATAGTACTTTATTGTATGATTGTACTATAGATTCTTTAATCATTCATCCATTGATGGATGTTGATGTTTCCATCTTTTGCTATTGTAAATGGACATGCATATGCAATCCAGTAGGATTGCTGGATCAAATGTTATTTTCATTTTCACCTTTTAAAGGAATTACCAAAATGCTTTTCATGGTAGTTGTACTATTCATATTCCCACCAGCAGTGTTAGGCTGATTTTGAAGGAGCAAACCTCATTCATCTTTTTTTTCTTGGGTTAGTCAGGTTTGAAGTTTCTATATTTCTGTAGCATTAAGTTTGCAAATTTAAAAATCCAGAGGTCTCTTAAAAAATAAATCCAGAGAAAGTGTTAAAATATTGAAAATGATATTAGCTTAATAATAATCTGTATATAGTGTATCTACCTAGAAGTGTGTTATTTAAGTAGAAAAAATGTATCTTTCATGTTAGAATCTCTGCATAGGCATTAAACAGGACTGGATAAAAGTAGTAAAATATATGTTAAGGTCAAGAGGCCATATGTTGTTTATTTTTAAAAATCAGATGTTTTCTACAGAATGCCACATTTTTTGAAGACTTTCACAGTGTTAAAATGCTAAGCACATTAGAAAGTAACCTATTCCTAATGAAGCCTGCTATCCTCATCTTTTAATTTATTATCACCTAAGGGTGTGCACACTTAACTATTAAGAATTATTTAAAATACTTAAAATAAACAGAAGCAAATGCACATGGGAAATGACACACTCGTTCCAAAATGTTGCCCCATTGCTCAAACCAATTTTGGAACAAGGACTGGATTTCAACTCTGTGGGAGAATCATTGAACTGTCTTCAGTGTTAGAAAATCCTTGTATTTTTAGATTTTAGAAATCAGTTTGACTTAGGAAAATAGAAAGGGGAAAAAAAGTCATAGCCTTACTAGGCTAAAAGAGACTGGAGGAATGCCTGAGACTGTGGCCCAGAGATACCTGCCATACCTAGAGCTAAGCCTCCTCCCCAAGATCACGTTTCAGCCAAACAGTAGGCAGACCTAGAAAGTGAACTACAGCAGTCAGACATGCTCAGAATGACCAACTAACCAAAAGGGGAGTCTTTGTCCAAAAACAGAGTTCAGAAGGCCAGAAAGATGGACAATTGGAAATAAGGAACTCAGGAAGTAGAAAGAATGCTGCTGCATTGCGAAGACTGCTGTTAATGTCATGAGACAAAACACGTTAATGTTACGTACTGTCGAGTCTACTGTGACCCATAGTGATCCTATGTACAACAGCTCTGAAGCCTGCCCTGCCTGAGCCAGTCTCACTAGTTCTAACACACCAACCCCATTGCCCCAGTTACTGTATCAGTCCATCTCATCTGGGGTCTTCCTCTCCTGGGCTGTCCATCCACCCTTCCGAGCATGATGTCTTTCTCCAAGGACCAGTCTCTTCTGACCATGTGCCCAAAGTATGTCAGATAGAGCTTCAAAATCCTCCTAGGAGTAACTTGGTTTCACCCTCTCTCTAGAACAGACCTATGTGAATTTTTATCCAGACCACAGTAGAATGTTGAGACAAATTCTTGGAATCCCATTTCATTGTTTGATGAAATTGGAACCAAACCATAGCTGACCCTCTGGCCTGTTTTCAGAGTCAGTAAACCACAGGGGAGGAGATTGTTCATCTTTGTTCTGTGAAAGAGCTGGTGGGTGCAAACTGTTAAGCTTTGCATTGGCAGGACCAATTGGCAGCATCAGGATGGATGGTGAAGAGACTGAGATTGTACACAGCTTTAGTTTGCTTGACTCCACAGTCAACAGTCTTGGCACCAGCAGCCAGGAAATTAAAAGGTGCATTGCCATGGGAAAGTCTGCTGTTAGGGACCTCTCCAAAGTACTGAAGAGCAATGGTGTCTCTCTGAAGACTAAGGTGCGTCTGATACAGGCCATGGTCTTAGCAATCACTTGTTATGCATCAGAGAGTTGGACAGTGACCAAGGAGGATAGAAGGAGAATTGATACCTTTGAGCTGTGGTGCTGGAGAAGAGTATTGGGAATACCATGGACTGCTAGGAAAACAAACAGATTTGTCCTGGAAAGGGTTAAACCGGGTGGCTCCTTGGAGGCAAGGATTCTGAGGCTCCGTCTAACATACTTTGGACATGTTGTGAGGAGAGACCGGTCCTTGGAGAAGACATCATGCTTGGGAGGGTGGAGGGACAGCGCAGGAGAGGAAGGCCCTCTATGAGGCGGATTGATTCAGTGACTGGGATAATTGGGATGGGAGTGTCAGAGACAGTGCGATTGGCACAGGACAGAGCGGAGTTTAGGGCTGTTGTACATAGGGTTGCTATGAGTTGCAAGTGACTCGACGGCACATAACAACAACAACAAAGCCAGCAGAGTGCTCTCATTTCATAGGTAAGGTAAGGGATTAAACTGATTTAACACAGATTCTGGAATAATAGAAATGTGTTTATTGATGCTTCCTACTCAATGGTAAAATCACAAACACCTCTTATTAAAGAAGCCAGAGCCAAATTGCAAATCTCAAATCTGATTGCATCTTTCCCTCAATCTCCCAGCCCTCAAAATAAGCTTTCATAGAACCTTCTTTGTTGGCTTTGTATTGTTCTTGTTAACTCTTTGCATCTCTTTAATAGGGTCCTTAATCTCTAGGCCCAATTTGTAGTGCCCTAGCTAATTCTCAGACTTCATTTCTGCTCCAGACTTACTGACCTTTTGGTTCTGCATTTTTGCCTTGTTTCCTTCTGTTACAGGGTCTTGGCACAAGTTTCCCTCTGTGTGGAAGTACCCCCTCCCAAACCTTGTTCATGCTTCAGCCCTCAGCTTTCACTTCCTCAGGAAGGCCTTCCTTCATCTCCCTAACTAGGTTATATCCCTTACTACTGCCTCTGCCAGAACCGTGTATGGTTCTTCACACAACTTACCACAGCACCAAGTTTACACTTGTGAGGTTACGTGACTGTAAGCTCTATGAGGACTTAGACTGTGTTCTAGTTAAAAGGACATTGCGGCGAGCTCTGGTGGTCTAGTGGCAAGAAGGTATACTGCAATCCTAGAGGTGCATGGTTCAAATCCACCAGATGCTCTGCTGGAGAAGGAGGAACAATCTCCTCCTGTACCTGTCAGATCTGATTTGACGGCACACACACACACTAATAAAATAAAAATTTTTAAAAAAAGGACATTGCACATTGTCTAGTGTGGTGATTGACACTTAATGAACATCCTGGAAGACTTGAGGAATGAATGAATAGTTTAAGTTGTGCACAGACAACATCTTCTGTCACAGTGACTATAATGATATTGTTCACCATATATGCTTTACTATATTTTTGTAGATCATCATCATTACTTCATGTCTCATATCCTGTCTACTCATGTGTTGAACTGATACAACCAAGTCCTTATTTGCAGCATTGACATTTCTTGATGTTACGGTTTTTAATTCTCAATTAAACAGCTTGCAATTGAGTTACAAGAAAAAAATGTGTTCTGCTCTTAATGAGCATACATGAATACCAGTAACTGTTTTCTGAGCTCCTATCTCTAGTCAGGCTCTGGTCATGTCACACAGTTAATCCTCACAAGATTGGAGTTAGTGGCCTCATTTTGCAAACAGGAAAACTCAGCCTGAGAAAAAGAAATGGCCCAAATTTCCCCCTTTATGTAAGTCATTCTACCTCCACTGCCAAAGGCCCCTCTGTTATATACTACTCCTGTGAAACAATTAGCCAACATACTCAAGTACTTAAGTGGGTGTATAGTAGCTAATTTTGTAAGTTTTGGCATTCTTATATGAGTTTACTTTTGAGGTTGTTTCTTAAAGTATAATTTAAAAGATAGAGAAGGAGGAAAAATATTGGAAGAACACTTTTACTTAGAAAAAGGGAAACAACTATGAGATATCATCTCACCCCAGTCAGAATAGCAAAATTTAACAGAATAGCAAGCAACAAATGCTGGCGAGGTTGTGGAGACTGGAACCCTTATTCACTGTTGGTGGCAATGTAAAATTGTGCTTTCTCAAAAAGTTGCAAATAGAGATACCATTTGACCCAATAATTCCACTACATGGAATATATCCCAAAGAGACCATAACTGACATCCAAACAGATATATGCACACCCATGTTTATCGCAGCTCTGTTCACAATAGCAAGGAGTTGGAAACAACCCAGGTGCCCA
>NW_006399816.1:6044382-6049534 GCF_000299155.1 Elephantulus edwardii
TTAAAAAAATAAAATATTAAAAAATAAAGCTGGAAATATAATGGTTGGATTTTCTGTGTTCAATGACTTATTCATTGCAAATACCTTTAATAAATACAAATGGTGACTTTACATCATCAAGTAAACTACATAAGAATCAGAATGACTAAATCTGTGGAAAGGATCTTTGGAGAATCTCAATATTGGTAGTCAAAAATAGGCCAGCTGCTGACTATGGGACAGATTATCAATTATCCATGTGCAAGCTCCAATTGAGGCTGGCAAAAATGAAAACAAGTTTGTGAGAATCAAAATATATCATTTTGAGTCTAACCTTCCTGAATTTAAAAATCACCTTAAGAGTAGGTGTGGAGCATTGATCACCAATGATCAAAGACCAGATAAGTTGAGAGATGACATCAAGGATATCTTCCATGAAGAAAGCAAAAGAGGAGAAAGATAAAAAAATCAAAATGGATATCAGAAAAGACCCTGAAAATTGCACTAGAGTGCTGTGAAACCAAAACAAAGGGAAGAGATTTTAAAGTAAAAGAGCTGAACAGATTTCAAAGGCATCTAGAGAAAACAAAACAAAATATTATAACAGAATATGCAGAGAGTTGGCGAATGAAAAAGAAAGGGTCTTTTTCAAGCAAAAAACCTGAAAAACAAATTCAAGTCTCGAGTTGGCAATACTTAGAGGTTAGTTGTAGAATATATGATTTAGAGTACCTCCACATATTCCTACCTGTCTGACCCACCCTTTTGTCCTGTTGTATAAAATAAATGTAAATGTAAAAAAAAGTAAAACCTCTTTCATAGACTAAAAAAAAGAAAAAGGGAAGAAACTCTGGTGGTGTAATGAATAGACTGATCTACTGCTATGGAAAGATTAATAGTTTGAATCGACCAACTACTCTGAAGCAGAAAGATAGGCAACTTCTTTCCATTATGATTTGCAGCCTCAGCAACGACATGGAGGGTTGGAACCACTTGGATAGCAGTATATGGGTTACTTAAAACTATATTTCCAGCAGGTACACATCATACTATCTGTATGAAATTACTCCTGGGGAATAAAAACCCAAACCCATTTTTACAATAGAGTTCATAATTTAAAATTAAGAAGGGAGTCAGTCAGGGTTGTATTCTTTCTCCATATCTATTCAGTCTGTATGTTGTTGTTGTTAAATGCTGTTGAGTCGTAGGCGACTCATAGCGACCCTATGAATGAAAGACCTGAACACTTGTATAACTTTCTTCGTTTCTCCAAGTTCATAGGGTTTCCAGAGGCAAGCTATTTCGGAAGTGGATGCCACTCCTGCTTCCAAGCTTATTTTAATCAGGGAGCTCCACCAAACACTGAGCAAATTATTCAAGAAACTGGACTCTCTGAAGAAGAATGTGGCAATAAGATCAGAGGAAGACTCTTCAGTAACCTGTGTTAGGAAGATGACACAACTTGCTGAAAGTGAGGACGACTTGAAGCACTTGTTGCAGAAGATCACACACTTTGAGCATGTTGCTAGGAGTGGCTATTCCTTGGAGAGAGACGTGATGCTTGGAAGGGTGGAGGGTCAGCAAAGGAGAGGAAGGCCCTCAGCCAGGTGGATTGACACAGTAATGCAGCAGTGGGCTCTAGTGTGTTAGGAAGTATGAGGATGGCACAGAATAGGATGAAGTTCTTATCTGTTGTTCATAGGGTCACTATAGGGTTGTACTTAACTCGATGGGACTTACCACCACCAACAATACCATCACAATAGAGTTGGCAACTCACCATTTTGAGATAGGTATGGTTCATCAAGATTAGATTTTCTTTGTATCTTATTTTTCTTTTGCATATGAAAAGAATTATTCTTGCAGCCATATATGAAGATATTTGTCTCTCCAGGCTAAAAATCAAGACATTTTTGTGTCACTAATAAATTATTTTTTATATACATTCATCTGTAACTATAAAAGCTTTTCCTAATGTGTTGTCTGCTGAAAACCTACTCGAGGGGCAGTTCTGACCTGATGACAGTCAATGAGTGAGTACGTGAATGGGCTGTAAAAGTTGTAAGCTTGGCAGTGTGAAGGGTAATTTCTACTTACCAGTACTAACTTGCATTCTTAATGTTATTAATTCTCAATTTTACTTTTCCAGAGTCTATATGTAGATTTGTAACTTGACCTGAAATTGGAAATTGAATTGAATTTGCTAAATATAATTAATTAGACCATGTTGTTGCTGTGTACCACTGAGTTGGAATCAACTGATAGCTAATCCTTCTGCAGATTTTCAGAGGTATAAATAGCACATAAGGAGATTATCCATCTTTCTCCCTTGGAGCAGCTGGTGGATTTGGACAAGTACCTTTGTGTTGGCAGTGCAGTTCCTTACCATTAAGCAACCAGAGCTCCCTGTTTTGACCATGTTGTTGTTTTTAGATGCTGTTGTGTTTTTTTTTTAAATTTTATTTTATTTATTTTTTTTTTTTGTGTGTGTACCATCAAATCATATCTGACTGGTACAGGAGGAGATTGTTCCTCCTTCTCCAGCAGAGCATCTGGTGGATTTGAACTGTGTACCGCTGGGATTGTAGTACACCTTCTTGCCACTAGGCTACCAGAGCTCACCTTTAGATGCTGTTGAGTCAAGTATGACTCAGATAGCAGCCTTATGACAGCAGAATCCTGTCCTATCCCATGCCATCCACAATCTCTGACAGGAACAGTATTGTACTTTATTGTTCTGTGTATGTATGATCCAGAAAAACTAGATGAGTTTCTTTGGGTTATGTTTTTGTCCTTTTGGACATAAACTATGAAGAAAATCTTATCTTTGAAATAAGTCGTGTAGTGAAATCTCTTAAAGACTCCTACGTAATTTGAGTCTCTTGTTGTTCATGTGTGTCAGCTAGTGATTCATAGGACAGTCGTTTTCAAAAATATTGTTACACTTTCATTTTAAACCAAAGATGATTTTGATAACTCATATAGTTCCTTTTTCACAGAAGAAAAAAAACCACCCTAAAAATAATTAATGATTTCGTTTCCTTAACTGTAACAGTAATGTAAGATGTCGTTTGAAAGCTTTTAATGCTGAGCTTGTAGCATTGTTGTGAGAATAAACTAAGGCATATAGATCACATAGTCCAATACTTGTATAGTAAGCTCTTAGTAAAATTGGAGGTGTGGTGGCCTAGTCCATAAAGTGTTTTGCTGCTGCTACTCAAAAGATTGTCTCCAGTGTTCTAACCCCCCAGTAGCTTTGAGGAAGGAAGATGGACAATTCCGCCTTATTGCCGTTTTTAGCCTTGGAAGCCTGATGGAGCGTCACTAGGAGTGTGAGTTTGAGTATTAAAGTTAGCCAGTATTATGATATTCCTTTTCTTTGAAATGTGAAGAATTTTAGAGCCAGGTTAATTTAAACCAGTTTCAAGGAAGAAAAAAAAAATATTTACCCTAGGAATAGTTTCCTATAATGAATGGACTTTTAAGAATGCTATAAAGTAGTTATTTTGCATAGAAAAATCTTCATAGGGTAGCTTTCACAAGCCTACTCTAATTCCATGCTGTGGTTTGTGTTCTTATGATGGAATCTTCTGAAGCTAAAAATTTAACTGCCCTTCAGTGGACTTCAGAGAGATTTTTGGCACTTTTCCCTAGGGCAGAGGCTTTGTCCTGCTTCTTGTAGCCTCTTGTAGCTAAGAACTTCCCTTTTCCCACAGCCTCACATGTCCTGTGTTAAATGTCACTTGTCCCCCCAGAAGTAACCAGACGTCAGAGACCAAATGATTCATGATGTTAAATTGAGGTCTTCCAGAGAGGAAAAGGAGAGGAGAAAAGGGGAAGAACTGTCATTATTTTTATTATTGCCAATGACTGGCAATTAGGTAAAATCCCATTTGATGTGAGAAATTTAGAACTACAAAATTTTCTGAGGACATCTAGGGTCTTGGAGTTGTTACTATTTTGTGGCTATTTTGAGACCTGGTGGCATACTTGTAGGACTCTTAGCTTTAATACTTTCTAATGAATTGGAAAGTTGTATCGGCTTTCCTTTGAAAAGGAGCAGAGGGTTTTAATTTGAAATCTTGTTGTTGAGTTGATTCCCATTCATAGTAACCTGACGTGCTTTAGAGTAGCTCTGGGCTCCACAGGGTTTTCAGACTAGCTTTTCAGAAGCTAAATGCCATGCATGTCTTCTTAGGTGCCTTGGGGTGGGTATGAACCAGCAACCTTTTTTGCTGGTAGTCAAGTGTGTAATAATTTCTTTTATTCAGAGGCTCCTGAGCTAACCTGTTTTAAAGAGGTGAAAGTGAAAATTCACTTTTGGGGGGTTGGGCAGGGAGGAAAATGTGCAACAATGAATGAATGGAAATCGAAGTTCTCTGTAACCTTTCATTAAAAATCTCAATTTAAAAAAACATTGCCAAAGCTCACTTTTGGTCAATACTTTCTCATTTTCTGAGTTGGATCTTTGTTAACTTTGAAAAGATATAATGTGGAAGAAAAAATATGACAATGTAACAAAATTGAACTCATAAAAATTTTCAAAAAGAAATAGTAAAGATGTATGAAAAGGGGAAAAAACCAACCCCACCCCATTTGAATGATTGGACCATTCATTTTGGCAATGCTAAAATTTAAATTCACCCACTAATTGATTATTTGTTCAGATACCAGTACAATTTTAGGCATTTAACAGATGCTTTCCCATTCTGCCTTGACTAGATATTCAGAACCATTTCCCCCCTACATTAATTAGTCTAACATTTCCCCACTGTATGTATCTACTCTTTCACACAGTAGCTCCTTCAGTGTTGCTCCTCGCCACTGGAACATGTCGTTACCATTGAGTAGTTTATCAATCGATATTCTACTGCTGTACGGCCTTGTCCTACTGGAATTAGCACTTTTCATATCAGATTTTTTTATGTTATGAAAAATTTATTTTAAATTTGAATTTTATTTTTAAGTACAGTTTACTTGGAAGATAGGAAATGTTTCTTTAAAATGCACATAAATCTTAAGTAATTTACCAGAAAATTCTTCCTTTTTTGAATTAGGATTTATTTAATAAGCAGTATACTCTTTTTTTTTTTTAAATTTAGGTTGTTTATTTTTCATTTCAATGAACATCTACAGAGATTTTGGGATTCCATTCATTCATTGTTGCACCCTT
>NW_006399816.1:6050574-6052025 GCF_000299155.1 Elephantulus edwardii
ATTTGCAACTTTTTGAGAAAGCGCCATAGTGCCTTCCACAGTGGTTGCACCATTTTACATTCCCACCAACAGTGAATAAGGGTTCCAATTTCTCCACAACCTTGCCAGCATTTGTTGCTTGCTGTTCTGTTAAATTTTGCTATTCTTACTGGGGTGAGATGATATCTCATAGTTGTTTTGTGTTGCTGGTTTTTTAAATTTTTTTTTTATTTTAAATGACAGTTTACGGAGACTTAGGGTTTCCATTCATTCATTGTTGCACTTTTCTCCCTCCCCACTCCTCCCTCCAATTTGTTCTTCTCTTTGAAAAGTAAAAGAAAAAATTCTTTCATTGTTATACAGTCCCTCCACCCAAGTCCACTCCCCTATGCAGCCTTCATTCTGGACTCTTGTCATGACAATAACACCTAATATACCCCTTTTAAACAGATCTCTCCCTCATCTGTTTCAATGCAGTATACATTATTTATCCCCTCTTTCTCAGTCTCACCTCAACTCTGATGTCAGTCCTGTTTTACAACAGTGGCACTGTGCAATATTTTTTCTTTTGTGACTGAGATATTTCACTCAGCATAATGTCCTCTAGGGCCACCCATTTTGTATAATATTTCATGAGTTCCTTATTTTTCAATGCAGCATAGTATTCCATTGTGTGAATATACCAGAGCTTCTCTGTCCGTTTGTGTTTATTGATGGGCACTTGGGTTATTTCCAACTCTTTGCGATTATGAACAAAGCAGCATTAAACATGGGTGTGCATATACCTGCTTGGCTGGTGGTTATGGTTCCTTTAGGGTATATTCCCAGTAATGGGTATTTTTTTTTTCCTCTCCCGTCAGAGTGGTAGTGTGCCTATGTTGTAACAAGGTTTAGTGGGTGGCACATGTCATGACAGTATCATCATGCATATGAACTGGGAAAGGATCGTCAAATGGTATTTCTATTTGCAATTTTTTGAGAAAGTGCCATACAGCTTTCCATAGTGGTTACACCATTTTACACTCCCACCAGCAGTGAATAAGGGCTCCAGTTTCTCCACAACCTCGCCAGCATTTAATGTTTGTTGTTCTGTTAAATTTTGCTATTCTGACTGGGCTGAGATGGTATCTCATAGTTGTTTTGATTTGCATCTCTCTCAGAGCTAGAGATTTTGAACATTTCTTCATGTGTTTGTATGCCATCTGAATGTCTTCTTTGGTGAAGTATCTGTTCATATTCTGTGCCCATTTTTCAATTGGGTTATTTACCTTTATCTTGTTGTGGTGGTCGTATTTTATAAATTCTAGATATAAGTGCCTTATCTGACGTGTCATCAAATATTTTTTCCCAGTCTGTGGCTTGCCAGTTTGGATACCTCTTATTCTCTTGCCTTACTGCTTGCTATCTCAAAGATTTCCAATGCAGTATTAAATAGGAGAGGTGATAGTGGGCATTCTTGCCTAGTTCCTGTT
>NW_006399816.1:6052720-6058825 GCF_000299155.1 Elephantulus edwardii
CAGCTTCTCTATCCATTCGTTTGTTGATGGGCACTTTGGTTGTTTCCAACTCCTTGCTATTGTGAACAAAGCCACAATAAACATGGGTGTGCATATATATATCTACCTGGGTGGCAGTTATGGTCCCTTTGGGGTATATTCCCAGTAGTGGAATTGCTGGGTTAAATGGATTTTTTTTTATGTTGAACCATCCTTGCATACCTGTTATGAATCCCACGTGGTCATGGTGAATTATTTATTTATTTATTTTTAATGTCTCGGATTCTATTGGCAAAGATTTAATTCAGGATTTTTACATCAGTGTTCATGAGAGATATTGGCCTATAGTTTTCTATTTTGGTGGTGTCTTTACCTGGCTTTGTTATCAAGGATGTTTGCTTCATAGAATGCATCTGGGAGAATTCCATCTTTTTCTATTTTCTGAAATAGTTTATGTAGAATTGGTGACAGTTCTTCTCTGAATGTTTGATAAAATTCACTTGTAAAACCATCTGGTCCAGGACTTTTTTTGGCTGGAAGTTGTTTTATTACCTTTTAAGTTTCTTCTTTTGTAATGCATCTGTTCAGATGTTCAGTTGCAGTTGGTGTCTCTTTAAAAGTATCTTTAAAACCTGCAGAGATGACATGTAGGTTAGAGGAGTTGGAAGTAGGGCTGAAATGCTCCAAAACCCATGCAAAGTTTTTATTAAGAATTTATTATCTGTGAGACTCAGACTATGACAAGATTAGAGGAGACATTTTTCTTCTACTTTGTGCTTCTGGGAAAAACATTCTGTTCTTCACTGGGGAAAGGCAATTTCTGTTAAATGTCTCAGTTTTTCTCTGAAATTATCAAATCCCTTTTATGTTCACACAAGTCTTGTTGTTGTTTTTTAAATTTGTTTTCGTTTTTTCTTACCTAGTATAGATGGGACAGACCAAACTAAATTTAGGAATTATTCTCAAACCAGTATTTATTCCCAGAGTTGGTGAACCAGATTCTAAAGGCACTTTAGAACTGAAGCATTTAAACATACTAATGCATTAATTTGCTTGCTTATTACTTGAACAACTGCTTACTTCATTGTTGAGTTTGCCTTTTTATATTTTTGTATATTTTTATATACTTTATGATCTGTATTTTGCCTTTTTAAAAACTGACTTTTCAGATTCTTTTAAGTAAACTGTGGGCTAAGTTGATTTAGGCTCTTGACAACCCCATGTAAGTTTAAGTAGAATTGTACTCTCTGAAATTTCAGTGACTGGTTTTTATAAGTAGATCACCAGGCCTTTCTTTCAGGGTGCTGCTAGGTGTACTCAAACAGCCAACCTTTTGGTTCACACCTGAATGTATTAATCATTTGCCTCATTGTAGGCTCCTTAGATTCTTTATGATGACTTTATATGTCTTTTGCAATTAAAAACATTAGTATTTTCTAAAAACTGTTATATAAAGTTTAGGGTGATGGTATTAAGTGCCGAAATGCCAATATTAAGATTCATTCAAACCTATTTTTTTTAAAACAAAGATTAATAAGTGAAACCTAGACTTTTTAGAAGGTAATAAAGATAGACCTTAGAAATCCTGGTTTCCTTTGTAGCTCCTTGAATTTTATTTCTAAGTATAGTCTTTCCTCAGTTAATTTTTGAGAGAACTGCTTAATTTGAATTTAATGAAACCTCTTTATACATTATTAAATCAATGGTATTCTTGTAGTGAGAATAATATTTTTACCTTCTGTGCTACAGGAAACCATTTTTTTTTAACCATTTATTTTTGTTTGCTTATTTTCAGACAACGGAGAAAAATTAAGTTTCTTACTATGTAGCAATGAAATTGAAAATACTGAGATAGTGTGAAAAAGTGCAGTTCCTGTTTATGAGTAAAAGGGAAACTACCTGTTGATTGTTTTATAATATTAACACTTTTTGGCCCATCCTTTGGCCCATTGAATTATTTTTTCCTTCTAGGTTATAGATTATCTCAAGGTATAGTGATCCTTTTTTTTTTTTTTTTTTACTCTCTGGATAACAACTTTCAAAGGTCACCTGCTATTCTAACAATGATTTCTTCTTAGAATGCAAAAATAACAGTTTATGCTATCTTTTGTATCTTATCTAATCAGTCAGTCTTTGTTGAAATGTTCTGATCCCATTGTTTATCTCAGTTCTGCCAAGGTCAGTTTTCTCTCTCCTCCTTTCTGGGAACATTTATCTATATCTGGAGACATATTTGATTATTCTGATTGGGGCATGCTACTGATATCTAATAGGTAGAGGCCAGAGATGTTAAACATTCTATAGTGCACAAGATAGCCCCCTCCCTAAATAAAAAATAATTTGACTTAGAATGTCAGTAGTGTCAGGATTAGGAAACACTGTTTTATCTCTGAAATACTTTGTAATTCTAAGTAACAAAGGTACAGGTTCCTAAACAAAAAGTTAGGGAGCTCTGGTAGCTTAGTGGTAAGGAGTTGGGCTGTCAACCCAAAGGCAAGTGGTTTAAATTCAGTAGCTGCTATGCAGAAAAATTTTCTTTGAAAACCTGTTGGAGGGTCACTGTGAATCCGTTCCCACTTGACAGTACACAACAACAACAACTAAAAAATTGCCATCAGGTTGCTTCTAATTCACAGCAGTCCTGTGTGTGTTAGAGTAGAACTGTGCTCCTCAGGTTTTCAGTGACTAAGGTGATGGCCTTTCTTTTGAGGATCCTCCTGAGTGGACTTGAAACAGTTATCAGTGATGTCATTACAGTTCATAACATTGAGGGACTTATTCAAGTTTAATGAGTTAGTCTTCAGGATAAAGCTAAGTATCTGCTTAACACATTTAGGGTTTATTTAAATACATGTTCCCAGATACTCTGACTGACTTCAGAAATGGAAAATCTCTATCTAGTCTGAAACAGTTATTTTGCAGCATAGCCATCGCAGTTAATACAATATACTTTTTTCTTAGCAAAGGTTTTTAGCAAAGGAGGAATTGAATATGTACAAGACCACTGAGCCCCACTGTGTAATGATAATAAATACCATTTTTGGTTTTTCCTCCAAATATTTTAGTGTTTCTATGAAATACCCATGCCTCCAGTGAGTGAGTTTAGTATCTATCAATCCTTTCTGTTTCATGTTAATATCATCTGGGAGAATTTTTTTTTAAGATCTTAAGCAGAAATATAGTTTGTTCATTCAGTGTTATTTATGGTCTGCTATGATGTGCCAGGACTTTGTTTGGGTTGGTGGCTCTGTTCTTGATAAGTTTCCTATGTAATTCTAACAATTCTTGAATCACAAGGTACTCAACAAGAAAGAGGAACTGTTATGCACAGTGAGGGCGGAAACTTGATCTCTTCTGCGTCTTCAATGCAAGTTAATGAAGGTTCAAAGTTTGCTGGAGAATGTGTAGAAATCATTTTCACAACAACCTAGAGAGCACACACTGCTTTATTTGGAATAATTTATAGCCCTTAACTTCTAATTCTAAGTGCACTGCTCTTTTCTGTGAACTTGAGCTGTCTTACCTGTGTATTTCTACATATGATACACCCGTGTATGTACACCAGAAAAGCTTTCTATGACATTTGTGGACTTAATATTCCTAGTTTCAGCCATTTCCAAATTTACGCATCAGAGATGTGGCTCTGTTGTTCTTTGCTTAGTCTGTGACTACCTCTTAGAATGTCATAGGTCTGCTTTTTGCCTTTTTGAAATGAGTCTTTAGTATTCTATACCAACTGTCATTGTGTGAAGACCCTCTGTTGGGTTCTGGGACTATAAGACTTTATGGGAGAAGATCACTTATCTTTCTGCATCAGAGTGGCTGGTAATTTCAGAATGGTGAGCAGTGCTTTACAGACTAAGCCACCAGGGTTATTAGTCTTCAGAGTTTGATCTTCAGATGTAGTCAGTCACATGTTGCTTAATGTTCTTGCTCTGCTCTGTGAAAGAGGACATTCTGTGATTTGGACATTTTGCATACACCATATTGTAATCTAGTCCTGCTTTTTCTTTAAGTGTTTCCAACAAATTTTGTGCCTTAGTGGTAATCATCAGCATGACAAGTGGGATTTGCTTTTGTGTTTGATCACCTATCCAAATAATTAGCAGTTTTTCTATATCTATTTTGGGTCCCTCCTGCATTTTCTGAAGTCTTGTAGCTGTCAGTGGAGTTGATCCTTTAACAGCTTGGAGAATTTTTTTCTTTGTTTAATGCAATAATGCCAGAATCTCTAGTGATAGAATTCATTGATGTTCTACATTCTTATTTTTTAATCTTTTTTTTTTTTTCATTTCAAGCTTCTAGGTTTTGTTTGCCTCTACCTTTTGCTGTTGTCATTACTGGTTTTCTTGCATTTGGGAGCCCTGATTCATTTCATGTAGTCAAACAATAAAAAAATGCTGTGACATCTAAAAGATGTTCAATACTTGAGATAAGATGGTGCTGCCTATGAGTTGAGGAGCCCCAGTCATGCAGCCTGTGGGAAGTTGTACTCCTAACCCAAAGGACATGCCTCTCCAGCAGTTCAAATCCACAAGTACCTCCTAGGGAGAAAGACGGTCAGTTTCCTCCTGTGCAGTAATATATAGCCTTGGATAGCTGACAAAGGGTCATCTATTAGTCAGTTCTGATTCAAAGGGAGTGAGTGAGTGAGTAAACATTTGTATGTTATATATAAATAACCCTGGTAGTATAATCCTTTATATATGAGAGATATGTGATACAGTATTACAGATAGGAAGCAGTTTCATTTGCAGCATCCTATTCTCCAGTCAGATTTCTGAACTTGACAGACTGCTAAGAAAATAAACAGGTTTTTCCTGGAGAGGGTTAAACCAGGCTGCTCCTTGGAGGCAAGGATTCTGAAGCTTCATCTGACATACTTTGGAAATGTTGCAAGCAGGAACCAGTCCTTGGAGAAGGATGTCATGCTTGGGAGGGTGGAGTGACAGCGCAGGAGAGGAAGACCCTCTATGAAGTGCACTGATTCAGTGACTGGGGTAATCGCGGAAGGTGTGTTGGAGACAGTAAGATTGGCGCAGGATAGAGCAGGGTTTAGGGCTGGTGTACATAGGGTGGCTTTGGTTGCAGGTGACTCGACAGCACATAACAACAACTCTAACTTTATGGTACCAAGGACATATGTGCAGTTGAATGTTACCAAATGGGTTTTATACAAAGCTATGTACTGTATTATTATCAGAATAATGTGGAAGTATATATTTGTCTACCAATAAGGGATGAGACAGTAAGTATTTTCATGGTTTCCCCCACACCACCCTCACGTATGTTTTTGTCTATACTTAAAGCGACCAGATTTTCTTTTTCAACTCTTCCTAGATTTCAAAGTAGAAAAAATTTTCTAAAGAGAAAGGAGTTGGAATTTTCTTTATTGCTTTTCACTGTTCTGTATTTTCTACATTTCCCCCCCATTTCATTCATAAAGAAAGAAAAAGAATTGCTTAGAAGAAGGCCTGAAATCTTGAAAGTTGGCACAGAACCCAATCAAATAGATTCTTTTGGGGATGGCTATTTACCTCCCTAAGGAATTATGTTCTTTTATGCCTAGAAAATTCCAAACGTGAAGAAAAACTGGCTAGCAGGAAGTTAAAAGTGATTCATTTAGCAAGATTAAGCTATATGTACACAGAGTTTTTCGATATGTATTTTTCTCTTTGGAAAAAAAATTCTTTAGGATTCTTGATGTTTTACAGATGCCAGCTGACGTTTCTGGAATGGAATGTGCCATTTTGATTATGGGTTGAGCTCTGTTATTATGAAATTATGTTATCAGAGATTTAAAAATTTAACTCTTCCCCTTTTTCCTTTAGCCATCCAAAAGATCATTTTCTTTCCTAGTTAACATCAAATTGGAGAAATGCTAGTCTTGAAGGTGATTTTGTGAGAATGTTAGAAGCAGTAACTGGAGTTTTGACTGGGAGAAAGTGCAGTCAAGAGTGCTCCTTAGAAGCAAAGATGACAAAGCTTCATTTCACATACTTTGGACATGTTGTTGTTATGTGCCGTCGAGTCGCCTGCAACTCATAGCGACCCTATGTACAACAGCCCTAAACTCCGCTCTGTCCTGTGCCAATCTCACTGTCTCCAACACTCCCATCCCAATTA
>NW_006399816.1:6059616-6067424 GCF_000299155.1 Elephantulus edwardii
CATCCCTGTCATACCCCCTTCCCAATTTTGAACCATGCAGTCTTCCCTTGCTCTGTTCTGACGACTGCCTCCTGGTCCAAGTATAAGTTTCACATTAGAACGATCAAGTGTTCTGGGATTCCCATTCTTCTCAGAGTCAGGAGAGGCTATTCCTTGAAAAGGACATCATGCTTAGAAAGGTGGAGGGCCAGTGGAGGACAAGAATGCCCTCAATGAGATGGACTGACGGTGACTGCAGCAATGGGCTTATTTGTGTCAGAGTTGGCAAGGTTGACCTAGGATAGAACACGGTTATGATCTGTCATTCATAGGTTTGCTATGAGTTTATTTGACTTGACAACACCTAATAATTTGAACTTGGAAAGTAGTTGGAGTTTCTAATTTTTTATTTACTGGCCTTCCAAATGCTACACATGTTGGTAAAAGCCTACACCACAACTTATGATAATAATAATGGCTAGTATTTAATGAGGGAGTTCTGGTGGCCTTAGTGATAAGGAGACCCACAAGTGCACAGATTGAATTCACAAGTTGCACTACAGGAGAAAGATGGATAGTCTCCTCCTGTGTGATTTACTGCCTCTGAAAATCTGCTGGAAGGTCAGCTATGAGTTGGTTCTAGATTTGATGGTACATAACAACAACAATAATTAATGAGTGTCCACTGTTTCAAGCTTTGTTCCAAGTGCTGTACAGGTTTTAATAATGAAGCTGGTAAATAAAAAGAAAGGTGTTACTCCCACATCTAGTTTGACTGCTGCTCTTGAGCCTAGAAACTCTTACATAAGTACCATTTTTAAAAATACAGAATATATTTGATAGTTTGTTAGAATGTGAATTGTCATGTGTTTTAAACTTCCAAATACTTAATCTGTGAAATTCAGTTGAAATTTACTCTCAAAGAATAGGCATTTTCTGTGTAGGATAATCCATGGAATATTATAATTTTAGGCTCAAATCTAGAGTATCATTTTCTTCCTTCAGTTCCTCTTCATTTTCCTCCCACCCCCAAGGTATAGTTCTTGGAATAATTTAAAATATTGTTGAACTATAGTAGTAACTCCTAGGCCACCAGTATCTGCATCCCCTGAGGACTTGTTAAAAATGCAAATTTTTTAAAATTGTTATTATTTTTTGTGTGTACCGTCAAATGAGATCTGACTGGTACAGGAGTAGATTGTCCCTCCTTCTTCAGCAAAGCAGTCTGGTGGATTAAAAAAATGCAATTTTTTTAGTCTCACTTGCCCTACCAAATCAGAGATACTAGGGCTGGATTTCAACAGTGTTTTAACATGCCTCAGATGCAGAAAGTGTCAAGGTGCCATTATCTTGGTTAGGAAGTCACCTAGAATTGAATTTAGATGCCCTGGTCCATTTTAGGAAGAGAAGACTTAGATTTACAAATGGCCCTGGAACTAGGTATAGTGCCATTTTGGATGAAAGCTCCTCTTCTAAATATAAACTAGAACTGTACCTAAAACTCTCTCTAGGAAAGAAGCATTAAGGCAAAGTTCTCAAAGACTAGCTTTCCCCATGATTTATCTCATCCAAACAAAGAGCAGTGTCTATCCACTGGAGAAGTAGGAATGGAACTGGTGTATGTATGTCTGCATGGATAGAGAAGAGGCATTCAAACACCTGATGTTCACTGCAGATGGCATTCCCCAGAGAGATGCCTGGCTTCTAAGGGACTGTGGAGAGAAATGAGACACAGGCTCTTCTGATTCAGCAAGGAAAACCTGCCAGCTTTGACAAAGCTACTCCATAGGGAAGCTCATGTTGCTGTACTGTCCGTTGCCTTGGAATCTGGACTCAGGAGTTACCAGATTTTTACTGTCTGGTTCTTGCCATGGAGTTAAACCCAATTCCAGTTGGAATTGAAAATGGGGTGTTGTGGTGAGGATGGCCAGGTTGCAGGCATCATCTGTAGGCATCATTTTTTATAGATTTTCAAATAGTCTCTTTGATACAATAAGCTGAATAACTTATATTATTTTGTGAGCATGTGTGAATTTAGCTCTAAATTTATCGAGAGTCTACGTGTATTTGGACAAATTATTGTTAGGTTCTTTTGAGTTGACTTCAACAGAGTGAAATCCTGCCCAAATTTGTGCCATTGTCTCAGTCTTTGCTGTGCTGAAGTAAGCCTGGTGTAATATTAATTTAGTGAGTTGGAAGTGACTGAGGTCTGAAAGGCATTTCTAACTGCAGCATTTCTTTCCTTTATGGGACTAGTAAATCAAGGAGATCAAGGAGATATTCGGACTGTGTCACTGTGACTCAGGATTCAATAACCTAGGGCACAAGATGGGACTGGCTCTCGGGATGGAAACAGAGACCAGTTGTTAAACTTGGTGTATCAAGCCAGGATCTGATAAGCAAAGTGTCTGACATGCTGAGTCCTAGAGTATATGCTGTTGTTAGATGCTGTAGAGTTGGAGCTGACTCATAGGTAAAAACCTCTAGTGGGTCTTCAGAAACTATAAATTACATGGAATGAGATTGCCCATTTTTCTCCCTTGGAGCACCTGGTAGATTTGAAATGCCTTCTTTAGGGTTGGCAGTGCAACTCTTTACCCACTAGGGTACCAGACGTGGTGTTATTAGGTGCTGTTGAATTGAATACAACACATAGTCACCCGGTGAAGAACAGTCCTGAACCTTATACTATCCAGTGCCATCTTCATCATCTCTGACATACTTAAACCCATTGTTCCATTGTTCTCATTGGGAGTCTTCCTCCCTTTCACTGACCCTCCACCTTTCCTAGCATGATGTACCTTTCCAAGAAATAGCCTCTCCTAGCAACATGCTTCAAGTATGAGAGATGAAGCTTCACTTTCTTTACTTCCTAGGAGCACTCTGGCTGCACTTTTGCCAAGACATATCTGTTCTTTTGGCAGCCTCTGGGCTATTCAGTACCCTTCTCCAACCCCATAACTCAAAGGCATAGTTATCCGCTGTCTAGCTTTCATATGTGTAGCAGTAATTGAAAGACCATGGTCCAAGTCAGGTGCACCTTAGTCTTCAAACTGAAATCATTCTCCATCTATCTTGATAATGCTTATTGGCCCAGTGATGAGAATTCTTGTTTTCTTGATATTAAGATATAATCTGTACTGAAAGCTATAGTCTTTGATTTTCAACAGCAAGCATTTCAAGTCTCCCTCACTTTCAACAACCAAGGTTGTATTATCTTAATAATGCAGATTGTTGGTCTTACTTTGATCCTCATGCCATATTCCTCTTCATAGAGTCCAGCTTCATGAATTATTTACTCAGTGTATAGATTGAATAGGTATGGAAAAAAGGATATACCCCTGACTCACATCCTTCCTGCTTTTAAATCATGCAGTGTTCCCTTGCTTTGTTCAGACAACAGCTTCTTGGTCTATATATAGATTTCACATAAACACAACTGAGTGTTCTGGGATTCCCATTCTTCTCAGTGTTAGCTATAGTTTATTATGATCCTCACAGTCAGATACCTTTGCATAGTCAGTAAAACACAAACAGACACCAGACTGTGGTTGTTGTCACGTGCCATTGTGTCTAGTATGACTCAGCAACACTCTGAACAGATCTGAACCCTGCCCTATCATCTCTGTCACACTTGAGCCCATGGCTACAGTAACTGTGTCAGTCCATCTCACTGGGCAGTGATGTCTTTTTCTTTGACCTTTCTCAAATCATCTGTCAGATCCATTTATGGCTATGACCTAGGATGGAGCTGTGAAGTGCAAGTGTGTGTGACTGATAAGGGAAAGAGAATGAGCATGTGTTAATTTTTGCAGGGCTCTGAACCAGTTCGTTTTGATTTAACATACTCCCACCCCAACTCTAGTGAGAATATGCATTTCTACCTCAGATATGCTAAATCAGACTTTATATATATTTTTTTAAACAGGAGCTAGAAATGGTTTTTTTCCAGAATTTATATTTTTATAAGATCCTCACATATACAGAATCAGAATTTACATCTTAACAAGATCCCCCATGATTAAAATGTATAGGTTCTGAGTCAGTATATGTAGGGAGAAAAGGTACATTCTCAACAGTAGATCAAACCAGAATGAGCCCATTAGAAGCCAGAGGTTTTTGGCGTGATAAATGCAATTTTAAGGTAGCATCAGTGTACAGACAGAATAGAAGGGCGATAGAACTAGGAAATATGGATCTAGTTTATTTTCAAGCTTCTTACCATGCTGATCTTTTTCAAGGCTGATTGTAATTTGCTAGTGGTCCTCTTCAAGTTTAGCACCCAAAACTGATGATGTTGGTATAGGCAGCCTTCAGGTTACAAATGAGATTGGTTCCTAAGTTTGTCTTTAAGTCAGATTTGAAGCTAAGACAGGCAAAACATATGGCTTTTATTTAACTTAATGTTAGTTTGAGTAAAGAAACCCTGATGGTTTAGTACGGGATATATATCAGGTTGCTAACTGAAAGGTGAGTACTTTGAATCTACCAACTGTTCCAAGGGACAAAGATGAATAATCTCCTTCCATAAAGATTTTATAGCCCTCCGAAACCCAGTGGAGGGTAGCTACAACTTGGAATTGACTCAGTGGCAGTGAATGAGTGTGAAATAGGAATCCTGGTGGGACAATAGATTAAACCATTGACTGTTAACCTATGATCAGAGGTTCCACTGTATCAGCCACTTCTTGGGCAATCTATTCCCATAAAGATTTACAGCCCTGGAAACTCTGTTGGGCAGTTCTGCTTTGTTCTGTATAGTTGCTGTCAGAATTGACTTAAAGGTCATGGATTTGGCTTTTTGCTTTGAAAGTTGCAAGTGTGGTAAGACTTTGTTACAAGTAGAGGTGGGTTTAGTTATTTCAGTGAGGGAAAATTTATATAGCATTAAAAGGCAAGTATATATTCACATGATGGAATACAGTGAAGCAATCAGGAGCAACAATTAAAAAAATACTACATAACATTGGAGGGACTAGAAAGCGTTATGCTGAATGAAGTCAGTCTCATAAGGACAAATAGTGCATTGATCATTATTGTAAAAATAGAAGAATAACTAGTAATATATGTATGAAAATCCAAAGGGGGTAGGAGAGGGAACTGAGGGGCTGAGGGTTGGCAGGAGGAGAATCACAGAGTTGCTGTGTTTGATTGACAGAGGGAAAGGGTGAAAGAAATAAGGAAGATCCAGTGGGGACCTTAAAAGACAAGATAATGGTGGGCTTAGGTCAGTTGTGATCAATTTTATAAAACACAATGTATGGGAATGTATGAATCAACAATGTGAATGAAGCAATGTATGAAACACAATATATGTGAATTTTGTATACAAACTAACATAAAATAAAAATTTTTAAAAGGCAAATGCAATGTCTGATGCTTGGAACTTGGATGTTTGTAATTTAGGGTATTTACTGTATTATGTATTAAGTTTTGCTAGGCCTCCTACTTTGGGACTTCTTGTTTTGGACACTGTTTTTCTATTGTGCTCCAAATTCACAAGTTTTGGCAGTCTTAGCAAATTGTTGACTCATAGATTCAGGTTAACTAAAATCCCTAAGTCTTTTTTTATGTGCTTCTGTTTAGCATCATCTGGTGTTTCTAAAATTTTCTTGCATTTATCCTTCTGAAATTTTATTTTGTTAGATTTAATGTAATTGTTCATTACTTTTTGTTGGGCCTCTAGATCTAAAGAGCTTTACATGTTTTATTCCTCCTTCCCACGGCTGTTCTGTGATATTTATTTCCATTTTTCATATGTCAAAATGGAGCCTCAAAGAAGTTAATTAAGTGACTTGTTTGGAAGTCTCCAAAATCCTGTTTCTTTTGAATACCATTCTGCTAGCCTACTCATTTGACTTTTTTTGGTCCATGTTCTTTTTTTACTATGTATTTATTATTTTAACTAAAGGTCTGCCTCTTTGTTGTCAGCATGTTCTAATAATAACCTTATCTAAACCATTTCTAGAAATGAGACTGAACCACAGGTGAATTTGGAACAAATCATAGAGCATAAACTTTTTTTAAATACAAAAAGCTTTAGTTTATTAGTTTGCTTAGAAAGTTTGTATGCATACTATGTTTCATACGATCATTCCCATTCATTATATTTTATAAAATTAATCAACATTGAAATATGCTCACCTTTACCCTGCCTTTCCAGAGTCCATCCGGATCTTTACCATTTCCTTTACTGACCCTTCGCTTTACCCATCAAATTGTGAGACCCTATTGATTTCCCCCCTGCCCATCCTCACCCCTCTGCTCCTATTCTCTACCCCCCACCTTGGGTCCTCACACATGTTTTACTAGTTTCTATTTCTACAATAATGGTTTTATACAGTGTTTATCCTTATGCAGTGGGCTTAGTTCACTCAGCATAATGTTCTCCAGTGCCTCCCAAGTAGTAATTTTCAAAATCATTGCTCCTGAGTGCTTTGTGAATGACCCATAATTTCATAATCCATTTGATTGTGGAGGGACATTTGTGCTTTTTCCATGTTCTTGCAGTGGTGAATAACACTACTATGAACATTGATATACAGATCTCCATTTGTGTTTCATTTCTAATATTCTTAGGGTTTGTTTCAAGCTATTTCATCTGAGTCATATGGAATTTTTATGTTCAGCTTTTTGAGGCAATACCAAACTGCCTTTTAGAGTGGTTATATCATTTTATAATCCCGCCAACAATGTATGAGAGTTCCTATCTCACCACATCCTTTCCAACATTTACTGCTTGCTGTCTTGTGAACTTTGCCACTGCTACTGGGGTAAGATGGTATCTCACTGTGGTTTTGGTTTACAACTCTCTTATTGGCACTGATTTTGAACATTTCTTCATGTGTCCATTGGCCATCTGAATGTCATCATCTCTGAAAAGTCTTTCCATGTCTCTTGCCCATTTTGTAGTTGAGTTACTGTCTTTTTAAAAAATTTTTCTTGTGGAGGCCCTGTAGGGTTAAACTTTTGTTATGAGACCTTTGTCTGAAAAGCCAAATGCTTTTTCCCCAGTCAGGTTTTCTTTTCACCCTGATTCAAAAAGTTTTTGATGTGCATGGAGATTTAATCTTTAGAAGGTCCTATTCAAAGGGAGCTATGGCCTAGTGACAAGAAACTGTACTGCAGTCCCAGGGATATGTGGTTCAAATCCACCAGATTCTCTGCTGGAGAAGGAGGGGCAATCTCCTCCTGTACCAGTTAGATCTAGGCTTTCTTAGCTTGGTCCCACTTTGTCTCTTATGATCTTCATGGTTTGGGTTCTTTACCCCTAGGTCTCTGATCCTCCTTGAGTTGATTTTTATGTACGGTGAGAGATGTACATTCTGCTTCAGCTTTCTGCAGGTAGTAAAGTTTTGCCAGTACCATTTGTTGAAGAGGTTGTCGTTGCCACATTTGATAGGTTTTGTTTTTTTGTGAAATATTAGTTGATCATGATGGATTAGTTTCTGGGTTCTCGATTTTGTTTCATCGGTCTGTGTGCCTGTCATTGTACCTGTACCATGTTGTTTTGATTATTATAGCTGTGTAGTAGGTTTCACTATCAGGGAGTAGTGCTGTGTCTCCTACTTCATTCTTGTTTATCAAAAGTGCTTTGCTGAATTCTCCGCTCCGCGCCCGCCCGGACAGACAGCTCCCGATCCCAGCTTTTTATCCTCCAAGAACACTAAGAAGAATGTCCCTGCATCAGTTTTTGCTCGAGCCAATCACCTGCCATGCCTGGAATCGGGATCGCACCCAGATTGCCCTGAGCCCCAATAATCATGAAGTCCACATCTACAAGAAGAATGGGAGCCAGTGGGTGAAAGCTCATGAGCTCAAGGAACACA
>NW_006399816.1:6068649-6080593 GCF_000299155.1 Elephantulus edwardii
GTCTCTTTCCTCTCCAAATAAACTTGCCAATTACAGCATAAACTTTTGAGTTAGGCCTGGTTTTGGAATCTTGGTTGTATCATGTGATTTGGTAAGGGTGTTAACTTCTCAGGGCCTACATTTCCCCAAATATAAAATGTTTTTAACAGTATCTATAAGAAGCATTGGTTTGGGGGGGGAGGGGGTGGACAGGGAGAAGAGTGAAACAATGAATGAATGGAAACACTAAGTCTCTGTAAACTTTCATCAAAATTATTTTTTTCTTTCATGATTGATATTTTATTGGTTTTAATAAAATTAATTTTTTAAAAAAGAAGCATTGCTGTAGGGCATTATTTACCAGTATATAACCAAAAGGTCTACAGTTCAAATCCACTAGATGCTCTGAGAGAGAAAGATGAGTGGTCTCTTGCAGTATTTACAGCCTATTAAACATATTGAAGAGTCAGTATTGAGTCAGAATCAACTAGACAAAATGGGTTAACAATATTTATAAATGGACCTAGAGGAAAGGTTGGGTGTGGGGTGTTTTGGGGTGGTGTTTTTTTTTGGTTTTTTTTTACTAACTTGTGGCCAACTATACTATATGCCCAGTAAACACTAGTCTATTTACTGCCCTCCTTCCAGGACTATCTTTTAAAATATTTAAGATTCCTTACTCCCCTTACCTAGGTCCTAGTGATTTTTTCAGTTGGCTCTCTCTGGGTATGGCTGGTTGTTTCAGTTTGGATGTTCGTATACCCTACTATGGTAACACACTTGTCTGTAGAATAGTGGCTAAGAACTCTATACTATATATTACTGTGTGGTCAGGGGCCACTTAGTTTCATCATAAGTGAAATATAGTAAAATGTTTAGAACAGTACTTGGCTATGTAATTTTGCTTGTGTTTTTGCTGGGTGCTTTTGAGTTGATTTTAGTGCATGTTGAATACACACAAATTTATAGCTTCTTGACCCCTATAAACTTTGGAGATTACATCAGCAATGACCTTGGTGAAATTGCCCAGGGTGACCATGCAGCTCCTGGCCAAAGTGAAGCACTCTGGATGCCAGCCATCAGCAGCAGCTTCCTTTTGGGCTTCGGGCCTTGATAATGCCAGTGCCTTGTGATGTGGTGTACCAGTGCAGAGCTACCAGTCACTTTGTGGAACAATATGGAACTTATGGCTCTTGTTCCCCAGTAGCTATGCCACATGGAGATGATCAAGAGCTTTGCCAGGATGATAACCTTATGAGTGGCAGTGGCCACCCCTTTGGAGCACTTAATACTCAGGCCACCATAGCCATTGTAGTTCTCCATGACAAAACCCACAAAAACAAAAAACCCTCAAAAACAAAACAAACACCATGCTTTGAACATGTTTAATATCGGTCAGCTTCTACACAGGCATGATTTTCAGGATCCTTGTTTATCTCGAGAGACATACCAAAGACAATGTCCATGATCTTGGATTCTTTGATGGGTAGGCAGAAGAGTTAGAACTCCTCCAAAGACTTGATTTTTGCATTCTTGACCAGGTGGCCCTTCTTGGGGGTGAGGAGCCAGCCACTCCTTGTCCTGCACTCTGCTGCTTATATCTCTGTGGCTTGGAAGACAGGTTCTTCTGAAGTCTCTGTTGAAATGACTGCAGGCTCTTGCTGCACTGCTATCGTCCACCATTTAGTGTTTTCTGAGAGGAAAACCAGTTTGCTCATCTTTAAACATCAGACTTCTCTAGAGTTTTCAGGATTGTCATTGGTTCTCCAGGTCAGGAGGCTTGAACTGATCTGGAATGACTAGATGCTCTATTATTTTGAACTTCTTGCCACAAAGCTTGCTCTTGCTCACTTCAAGTAGAATATTATTTTGGATGAAGAGTAGAAGAAGTAGGATGATCTAGATAGTTTTTATGAAGACCTTTCTGTTACCTTAGCTTTATTAACAGGCCTTGGCTCACTATAGCCTCTGAGATTCTCAGTATTTCTCTTCACATCTTTTGTCTTTTTTTAAATTTTTTTTTATGTGTGTACCATCAAATTGGATCTGACTGGTACAGGAGGCGATTGTTCCTCCTTCTTCAGCAGAGCATCTGGTGGATTTGAACCTCACACTTCTGGGATTGCAGTGCACATCTTTTGTCTTTAATGTGCCCTTATTTCTTTTTATGTGTGTTTATCAACATTCTCCTATTAACATCTGTGCTCACTGGCAAATATTCCCCAGCCATCCCTTTATATATTTTTAAAATTGAAATTGGTGTAATTTATAATTAATTGCATTTATAATTGATAATTGTCAGAATCTTACTTTTGAGGATTTCTTTTTTAAAAACACTACTGTTTGTCTTCTCTTTTAAAGTTTTATATTGAGATTTTAATTTTTCAAAGCACTGAAATAAAATGGATGAAAATGTGGATTTTCCAGAGTTAGAAAAGCTGAGTTCTGACTCAGTCAGACTCCACTGTTTTCTTGCTCTGGGATCTTGAGCAAGTTACTTAACGTCTAGAAATTTTACTTCCCTCATTTGTAACATGGTTCAACCTACTTGGTCCATTGAGAAGACTTTTTTTTTCCTTTCTTGATTTTTTTTATTATATTTTATTAATTTTCATAAACATTTACAGAGATTTTGGGTTTCCATTCATTCATTGTTGCACTGTTCTCTCCACCCTCCTCCCAGTTTGTTCTTGTCCAAATGCCACAGTGCTTGTCAAACCAGTTTCTGATTAATCTTCTTTGTCAGTGTGTCCTTTGCCATTCCCTATCACTCCTATCACGCCTCCCTGAGAGAGACTTCACCCTGAGTCATAAGGAAAAGGGGATGGTGTATTCTCTTAGCTACTTCCTGCTGAAAAGGGACGCTGTGGGTTTCAGGGTGAAGATCTTCTCTCACTACTCTAAAGGGCCCCTTTGGCAGTAGGAAACACATAGACTATTATGGAGATTGATTTTGGAATTTAGATGCACATTGAGAAGACTTGATAATCCATATAAAGTTCAGTGTTTAATTTGTGGTGAAAATGGAATACCCAGTAAATATTAGCGATTGTTAAGGTCTGAGCTCTGGTGGCTTAGTGGTAGGGAATTGCGTTGCCAATGCAAAGGTGTGCTGTTCAAACACACCAGCTACTTCACAGGAGAAAGATGGACATTCCTTTAAAAACCCACCGGAGGGTCAGCTATGGGTTGTTTCTGACTCAATGGTACACAGCAACAGCATTGTTACGGTTTAGTGTTATTTTGATCAGTAAAGTTTTCATAATGCCTTCATAAAACATAAATAATTGGATCCTTTAAGGCAAGCAGGTATATGCTTTTTTTAGATGAAGTGATAGCACATGGTTTTTTTGCGTTCCTGAGGATACGTGGACGTTGCAGAACTGGATGTTTAGTGTCAGATTATGAACTTGTTCTCTCAGCTGTCTGCTTCTGACAGTACTTGGCTGTTTCACTTTCAAGGATTACATACTTTTCTTTGAGACATTTTCAATTTTTCAAGTAGTTGTTATTATGTGCCTGCAACCAATCTGTAGCTAACATATGTACAGCAGCTCTGAACTATGCCCTGTCTGAGCCATTCTCACTAATTTTGACACACCAACCCCATTGTCTCAGTCACTGTATCAGTTCATCTCATCTGAGTTTTTCCTCTCCTGCACTGTTCCTCCATCCTTCCCAGCATGATGTCCTTCTCCAAGAATCAGTCTCTCCTGGCCACGTGCCCAAAGTATGTGAGACGGAGCTTCAAAATCCTAGCCTCCAAGGAGAAACTTGGTTTCACCCTCTCCAAGACAGACCTATTTGTTTTCTTGGTAGTTCATGGTTTGTTCAAGACTCTTCTCTAGCACGACAACTCAAAGGTATTGATTCTTCTTCCATCATCCTTAGTCATTGTCCAGTTCTCTGATGTATAGCAAGTAATTGTGAAGACCATAGCCTGGATCAGGCACACCTCACCCTTTGGACTGACATCATTGCTTTTCAGCACTTAGACAGCAGTTTTTCCCAATGCAGTTAGTCTTTAAATTTCCTGACCGCTAGTATTAAGAGTGTTGATTGTGGAGCCGAGCAAGCTATAATTGTTTTTTTGTTTTGTTTTTACTTTAAACATTATTTAATTAGGTCTTCTGCAAGAAATCTAGAGCACCAATTTGTAAGGATAAGCTCCATTGGTGAGGTAGGATAAAGAACATTGGTAGCTTTTGAGCTGAGGAATGGCTCTGATTTGGGGTAAAATCTGGGCATCCACAGCTTTCTGATCAATGTTGCACTGCTCTGTAATTTCATATTTCTCCTCTGTGTCAAAGATCTCACCCTCTTGGTAGTGCTGCTTCCACAGCTGCTGCTTCTTAAAGTAAGTGTCAGTGAGATGCTTTGGGATTTTGACACCACTGATGTCAACTTTAGTGGAGGTGGCAATGACAAATTTTTGGTGTGTTCTTCTCAGAGAAACCCGATTGAGGGTCAGAGGCCTCATCACAAGGAGCAAGCCACTATCAAGCTGCTTCCAAAGTTTCACCACTCGGTACCACCCCACCTATTGGTTTTGTTACAGTAGCAAGAACCTTCTCCTTCTTCTTTTCAACCCTGGACTTAGTGGCGGAGTACTTGCTCTTGTACATGGTCTTCCTGGAATACATGGCAGATTGGGAATACCTGCCCATTCCCTGGACTAGAACAGGATTACAGCTGCAGTGAGCCTTCCCTCCCCTTCTTGGGCGTTTTGCCCGTGCCCTTGGGCTTGGCTTTTTTAGCTTTGCCCCTAGCATCTGCCTTCTTGGCTTCAGACTTGGCCTCAGGCTTCTTCTCTTTAGGGTCCAGCTTTTCACCCGCCATCTTGCAAGATGAGGAAAAGTGCAAGCTGTAATTGTTAACAACCTCTATCCCATCTCTTTGTTCTGGATTAAATCTAATATTCTTATATTTTTTTTAAAATATGGACCGCTTCACGAATTTGCATGTAATCCTTGTGCAGGGACCATGCTAATCTTCTCTGTTATCATTCCAGTTTTAGTATATGTGCTGCCAAGGGAGCACTCTTGTATCTTTTTGAATGTAAAAGTTCTTGTATCTTTTTAAAATTCATTTTAATGAAAGTTTACAGAGACTTAGGGTTTCCATTCATTCATTGTTGCACTTTTCTCCCTGCCCACTCCCTCCCTCTCAGTTCTCATATCTTTTTAAGATAAAACTATCAGCAAGAATTTATCAGATCCTCAGTCCTTCTCTCCTTTATCATAAATGTAATAACATTTACATAGCAGCTGTCCAGGTGTTCCCAGATATTTTCTTCTGTGAATTACTAGTTACCTCTTTTATTGCTTCTCTTCTCATGTCATTACTAATAGTCTTTCCAAGTTTTAACCAGGAATTTTTCTCTTCTCTCTTCTGTTTTCAACTTTAAACTCTTCTAATCAGATTGGCAAGTGTTTAGATAAATATGTGCTTCCTGCTCCCTGTGAGCAGTACTCTGTTAGCAGCCCGAGAACCACAAACGTTAGTTAATTTGCTCATTGTGGGGTGAATAGTGTTGGGGGTTGTACTTGGTGCTGGGTACACAGTTGTGAGCACCAAAAATCTGGCCCCTGCTCTTTCCCAAGTTCATAATCTAGTGGAAACAGAAAAGAATGTAAACTTTCATGGTATTACATGGTCAGTAGAAAGTAGTATAGACACTTGAGATTTTAAAAAGGGAAATTTAGGCTGACACTGCAATGTGAATAGGAATAAGCCAAGTTTAAAGGTTGTTTATATGCTGTCAAGTCACTTGTGATTCAGAGCACCCTATGTACAATAGCTCTGAACCCTACTCTATCCTGAGCCAGTCTCACTGTCTCTGACACACCTACTCCCATTACCCCAGTTACTGTACCAATCCATCCCATCCAGGATCTTCCTATCCTGTGTTGTCCCTCAACCCTTAATGATACTTCTCTCCAAACACTGGCTCCTTCTGGCTTCATGACCAAAATATGTTAAGAGTCTCAAAATCCTTGCCTCCAAGGAGCAGCTTGTTTTTTCCCTCTCCAGGACAGACCTGTTAGTTCTCTTGGCAATCCATATGTTCAGAAGTCTTCTCTAGAACCACAATGCAAAGACATCAATTCTTATTCTGTCATTCTTAGTCATTGTCCAGCTCACTGATGCATAGCAAGTAATTGCGAAGACCATGGCCTGGATCAAGTACACCTTAGTCTCTAGACTGACATCCTTACTCTTCAACACTCTAGAGAGGTGTCTGACAGCAGATTTCCCTAATGTAATTAGTCTTTTGATTTCCTGACTGCTAGTTCCAGGAGTGTTGATTGTGGAACCTAGCAAACTAAAATTATTAACAATCTCAGTCTCTTCTCCATCCATTGTGCCCAGTGGTGAGAATCTTTGTCTTCTTGATGTTGATCTTCAATCCATATTGCAAACTATAGTCCTTGGCCTTCTGCAGCAGATTTTTCAAGTCTCCCTCAGTTCCAGCAAGTAAGGTTGTATCATCTGCATAATGCAGGTTGTTGATTAGTGAGCCTCCAATCTTGATGCCACATTCCTCCTCATAAAGCCCAGCCTCCTGAATAATCTGTTCTGCATAAAGATTGAAAGGGTATGGAGACAGGACACATCTTTGATAGACTACTTTCAGTATAATCTAGAGAACCAACTCCATTTTTCTGACACAGATTCTCATTCTTCCTTTCTTTTTTAAAATCTCAGCCATCAATTGGAAGAAGAGATGAAATGTTACTAATCATTTCCCTAAATGGCTAGGTTTTTTCCCCACCAGAAAGACTCTACACATTTTTTCTGGTTGTATGGTTTACCCACTTGTTTACTGGGTAATATGGGTAGCAGGTGGCAAAGCTCTTTCTTTCAAAGCCCTTTCTTAAGGAGAATGATCAACTGCTGCCTGTCCTTTTCCTCTGGGAACCTGGATGTCTTGCTCATGTTGTGTCTTTTCCTGTTTATTCCTTGAATTTCTGTTTTATTTTCAGTGCTCCTTTTCTGTCAGCCTTTTGACATGAATTTTCTTCTATGACAGTTTAGAAATGTTTACTTCCTCTTTGCTTGTTGAGTTGTTTCCTCCACTGTCTCTGGGAGTTCATCTTTTTTGTAATCTTTGTCTAGAAAGTGGTTTTAAATCTAGTAGCAACGATGCCAACTTGTGTTTAGTGCACATACTTCTATCAAATGCTTCCAGCAGGAAAGCCAGAGCAACACAGTTCCTTCAGTGCCTTAGAGCATCGAGAGTGAGACATTAATAAAATGAGCTGTAATTCTTTGTTTTACTCCTCTGTAGAGCTTCCTAGCTCGTTCTACATGGCCCTCAAGTTAAGACTATTGATCTTTTGGAGCAATTGTTTAAAATATTAAGAGTGATATTCAGAAATTATCCCTATTATATTTTAGGTAAAGGCTTTATAGCAGCAGAACATTAAAAACTATAATGCAGTCACATGATTAAACCTTAACTTAGATTACAGAAAGGGATTTAATAAATATTCTTCCTCTCCTTGAGACAACCTGCTTTCAGAATATTTTTGTAAATAAACAAATGTCTATGCTATATATAAAATGAACGATACATGTCTTATATTTCTCAAGGCTACTCAGCAGAATGAAGGAAATAGAGGATTTGAAAAACATTTAGAGGCAAGCTCTGGTGGTCTAGTGGCAAGAAGCTGCACTGTAATCCCAGAGGTCCACGGTTCAAAGCCACCAGATGCTCTGCTGAAGAAGGAGGAACAATTTCCTCCTGTACCAGTCAGATCTAATCTGGCAGTACACACACACAAATAAGAAAATAAAATAAATTTAAAAAACAAACAAACATTTAGATTTAAACCTGAAAACCTCAGCTTTGTTATTTATTATTTGGCCTTGTGAAGCTTGCTCAGGCTGTTTGTGCCTTGATTTCTTTATATGGTTAATAATCATAGCTTGCCAAGGCTGGTGAATATACTAATACATACAGGGTCTTCTTCAAAAATGGTTGCTATCGATCCTTTTCCGGTTCATACGCATGATGATCGGGAGTTCATACGTCTGTATGACATGTGCCACCTTCTAACCTTGTTACGACGGAGGCACACTACCCATCTGACATGGAGAAAAAAAAAAAAATGGTTGCTATCATTGTTTCTTGCTGGACAGTTCTCTTACTCGTGTGCACTGGTAGAGACAAAGTCTTGCTATAACTGAATGGATTGAATCACCTTCTTTATTGCAATATGTGACAAATGCTGTCTTTGCTGTGAAAAAAGAACCAATGGAGAAATAGCATTTTAAAAGAAATAGAATATACTCTGTCTGTCAGGTATTAGACTGTTCCCAATCTGAGGCTGTCACACTTGGTTGGGAGTGCTGATAAACTCTACCCCTTCTCTTCCGCTAGTCGGAAGTCATTAACACTGAGAGTCTTTTCATGTTTAATAGCTCAATTAATTCCAGCCCGCCAGTGTTGCCTGAAGCTTTGGACTCTTGTACGAAGCTTCACTTGGGCAGCTCTGGCCTTGGGTTTCCTGTTTGTTTTATTCCCAGTGTGATGTTAATCCTTTAATAGAAGCTAGCTTTTTTCTTCTTTAGTTCTTGCACAATGTAATAGATGGAAATGTCCCTAATTTCTAAACTATTTGGTTTAATCAGGAGGGTGGCCATTATGCCTTTCATTATGGTTATCTGACATTAGCATTTTTGACGGGATTCAAAGAGCTTTGAGTTGAACATTTACTTGGTCTCTTTAGGACAAAAGAAAGAGGCTTTATATCTTGCAGTGGATGAATAGCAGAATAAAGAAGTACAAGTCTGACAGTGATTAGGGAGATTTCTTTTGAAGTGAGAACTTGTATGTGTGTGTGCTAAGTATATACATGTGACAAAAATTTTGTTATTTTCTCAGTATTTTTTCCATATACTCTTCAGTGACATTAATTAGTTTATTGTCTTGTGTAACCATCCCCGCTGTGTGTGTTCAGATTTTTTCATCACTCTAAAGTAAGAACATTTCTGAATGCCCACTGTGCAAAGTTCTGTGCTGAGTGTTTTTTTTAAGCAGTTGCATGTGGAATCCCAAATACTGCTATCCAAGTTGCTGGGAGTAGTCCTTTTTTTTAAATTTATTTTTTTTTAAGGGGCTATAGTGGAGAGTTTTTATTTTTACTCCTACAGGTTTTCATTTAAAGTAGAGCAACTAACACAGACACACACAACTCACACAGACTTGTAGTGCCGGCCACTGGCATGTGTATCTTACAATACTGGCTGAAACATATGGAAATTTCTACCTAAGTATGTATGAAGGTGATAAGAGGATGCCAAGAGCTGAATTTTTCAAAGATCTCTTGAGACAAAAAGTCTCTTTTGGCGCCATGAGATGTTTGAAACACCCTCTCCTAGCATTTCCTTGCCTATGAGATTTGAAATTCATACAGATATTAACTTTATATCTGTGTCTACTAATTTTTATTTTTATTTTTTACTGAAACCTTTAAACTATATGATCTCATCAGTGTTATAACTTTGAACACAAGACAAAAAGACAACAAACATGGCAGACAAAAGACAAAACAAAACAAACATTGAGGCCTCTTATCTTTCTCATTCTCAATTGTTCTTCATATTTCTGTTAACACGTTTTTCTTCTTATTCTTACCCATATTTTAGACTCTGAGTTTTAGCAAGACTATAGAATTCAGCATCTGGCAAAGCAGGGATAGATATAAAAGCTCCAAATTGTTTTAATAAATTCCTTTTCCATAAATTAGCACTAATGTATAACACACATAAAATTGCATTTGAGCCTTTTGGTCATCAGATTCTGCACAAATATTCTTAGACCTTTAAACATTAAGAGAGGTTCCTAATTCAGAAAGAGTTAATGTTAATTTTTTGCGAAGGCCAATTAAGAGACTAATTATTTTTTACTAATAACAGACACATTAGCTTTTATATCCACAAGACCTGTAAAAGAAATTTGATTAATAGAAAGAGAGGATTTTTTATCATTAATGATGGTTTTTCCAAAAACAAATATTTCTCCGTACTTCCAAATCCTCTTACTTTTGATCTATTAATAGTAGGAAATGCATGATAAGGGAGAAGCAAAAGTTGAGCAATTATTTAACCGATTTGTAGGAAAAGGAACAATATTTTTATTACTTCTAATGAAGAATTTAAGATACTAAAGAGCTGAACAGAAGATTCCAAAAGCAGGTTGGAATGACAAAGCAAAATACTACAATAAAATGTGCAATGAGCTAGAATCGGAAAATCAAAGGGCCGAACTCGTTCAGCATTTCTTTTTTTTTTTTCGTTCAGCATTTCTTAAGCTCAAGGAACTGAAGAACAAATTCAAACCTAGAGTTGCTATAATCAAGGATGCTTTAGGCAGAATATTAAACGATCCAGGAAGTATTAAAAGAAGATGGAAGGAATACACTGAGTCATTGTATCAGAAGGAATTGGCAGATACAGAAGAATTCAGTGAAGTAACTTATGAGCAAGAGCCTATGGTGATGAAGGAAGAAGTTCAAGAACAGCTAAGATTTTGTTAATGAAATTTTAGTAAGAAAAAGTAGTGACAAGAATTTTCACAGGGCCAAAACAACGGTAATAGTCATTTAAACAATCCTCTACCCTACGCCATTGCTCAGAATCAATAGTTCCTTCTTGCGGAAACCATGGGCGAATTTCTAAAAAGAAGAAAAATTTCTTTAAATCTTTTTTAATTACCCTTATATCTCTTGCCTTGAGGGAATCCTTGATCCCCTTTACGAACAATTCATGTTTACTTAATCCCTGTCGCATAATTTCGCTGCCCTTACCTCCTCTCGTGCCTCTCTCACGTAATCCTGTGGCGGCAGCTCCGTGCCTGTCTCACAGGGCGAATAGTCCTGCGGCTGGCAACAATGCGAGTCTTCACTCGTGGTCCCTGACTCACGGCGACTCAATGGATGGATGGACCGGCCGGTCACTTCTAGCGGGCAGCGTTCATCATTCTTCCTAGTTCCTGGGGCCCCACGTGTGGGCGCCAATTATGCCCCGGCCCGCGGGAATATTCAAGGTGACCCTAGGAGAGGAAGAAAGAGAATGGGGGCGCAGGAGACAAAGAGACATTGAGACAAGATGAAATTTCCCATCAAGTCTCCGGGAGTAGTCCTTTTAATGATTTATCTTTTGTAAACAAATCACATTTACTATCCTCTCTGAAGTAGTATTTAGTGTATTGGTAGAGGAGACTTAATTGGAGAACCACTGGAAGTTAGAAATGTTTACCTATTTGCATATGTTGGTTTAGGAATAGCATGTCATGTTTTATTTATTAGGAACTATGAAATACATAATTTCTTACAGCTAAGACCTATACAAGAAATCAAACATTTCTGCCTTGCTAGCCTGTTAAGTGGACATATAAGCTATGTAGTATCTTATCTGGCTAGGCTAATGCTATTACTATGTTCATTCCTTTAAGTTTAATCCAACTCATGGTTGATCCTATACATCTTATAGCTCCATAGATTTTTCAGACAGTTCTGCTTCTATAGAAGTAGATCCTCAGGCCTGTCTTCTAAGGAACTCCTGAGTGAGTTCAAACTATCAGAATTTCCAGTAGTGACAGAGCACTTAACTGTTTGCACTTCCCAGGGACTTTGGAATCAGAGATATTTTAGAAACATTAAAATAACACGTAGTTTTTGTGACTTTAAAAGAGAAAGCATTAAAAAGAAATGAATGTTGAAACTGAGACTTTTAAAAATTTTGAAACATCATAGTGGCGTGTACTTGGGGCGGTGGGAGGGGTCAGGGAGATTGTATACCAAAGAAAGAATTTTTCTTTTACTTTTTCAAAGAGAGGAGCAAACTGGGGAGGGGATGGGAGCAGGGCTGGGCAGGGAGAAAAGTGCAACAATGAATGAATGGAAATCCAAAATCTCTGTAAATGTTCATTAAAATTATTAAAATAAAATTTAAAAAA
>NW_006399816.1:6080833-6083400 GCF_000299155.1 Elephantulus edwardii
GGGTCAGGGGGTAGGGAGGAAAAATGCAAGAAGAAATGAATGGAAATCCAAAATCTTTGTAAACGTTCATTAAAATTAATAATTAAAAAAAATTGAGTAACCCCACTTTGGCTGGATGTAGATTAAGAATTCATTGGATAAATCATTGAAATGTTAACAGTTCTCTACTTGGTTAATTGACCTACATTTTAAAAAAACCCAACTAATTGCCCTTGAGTCAGAACTAACTCCGAACTCACACCCCCCCACCCCCACCCCTGGTTTTCAGAGGCTGTAAATCACAAGGGAGGGATCACTTACCTTTCTCCCTTGGAGCAGCTAGTAGATTAAATCTGCTCACATTTGGGTTGGCAGTTCAGCTGCCTACCCCTATGTTCTGTTATGTGCTGTCTTCATGCCTAATCAGCTTCAACTCACAGCAACCCTATGAACAATAGATCTGAACTTTGTCCTATCTGTACCATCTTCACAATCTCTGATATACCCATTGTTATAGTCACTGTGTCACTCCATCTTGTCGAGATCTTCCTGTCTTTCTCTGACCCTCCACCTCTCCCAGCACAATGTCTTTACCCAAGATCTGGTCCGTTCTCCTCATAACGTGCTCAAAGTGTGTGAGATAAAGTTACACCATCTTTGCCTCCAAAGTGCTTCCTGGTTGTACTTCCTCCAAGACAGATTTGTTTGTTCTTTTGGCAATCCATGGATATTCAGCACTCTTCTCTAACACAATTCAAAGGCATCAATTACTCTTCGGTCATCCTTGTTCTTTTTCAGTAATGAGAGAAAGGAGAGAGGTTTGTACAATGCCATGTTTGAAGTGTCTTAGTATTTCTAACAGGAAATTTTGGTGTATTTAGCTGATTCATTATATGGATGCATCATAATTAATTATGAGTGGCATCCACTTCCTAAACAACATGCTTCCAAAAACTCTATGAACTTTGATAAAGGTCACTAGTTATAGAAAGGCTTTTAGGCCTTTTGTTCATAGGGTCACTATGAGTCCTGCTCAGCTCAAAGGTAATCAACAACATCATAATTATATGGTGTCATAATTCATAATATGGTTCATGATATGGATATACCATAATTTATTCATTTCCCCATTGTTATTTAGGTGTTTCTAATACTTGCTATGGAGAAGGTGAAACCAAGTTTCTCCATGGAGGCTAGCATTTTGAAGCTCCATCTTACATACTTTGGGCATATGGCCAGGAGGGAGAGTTCCTTGGAGAAGGACATCATCCTCAGAAGGGTGGAGGGACAGCACAGGAGAGGAAGACCCCAGATGAGGTGGATTGATACAGTTATTGGGACAATGGAGGCACATGTGTTGGAGTCAGTGAGACTGACTCAGGACAGGGCAGGCTTCAGAGCTGTTGTACATGGAGTCGCTATGAGTTGCAGGCGACTCAGTAGCACATAACGACAATACTTGCTATTATGAACCATACTGTAGTGAACACACACGCACATACACTTTTGCACCATCACACTTTTTTCTTTTTTTAAAATAAAATGTTACTTTATTGTAATTTTAACAAAAATTTACAGAGAAGTTAGATTTTCATAGATTGTTGCACATTTTACCCCCTTGCCCTATAGTCCCCCTCCCCTGGTTCACTTTTAAAAAAAAAAAAATTCATTCATTGTTGCACATTTACCTATCTCCCCCCACCCCAAGTCCTCTCTTTCCCCTCTACTAGTTTATTTACAAAATTCGAATACAAATTTGAACAAATTCTTTCCATTTCCCTTAAGCCCACCCATCAAATTTTACAACCCAATGATTAATCACTCCTGCCTCCTGCACATCCACATCCTTCTGCTACCATCACACTTTTTAAATAGTAGAAGCAGTGATGTTGAGAGGTGCGTCGTTCGAATCTATCAGATGCTCTGCTGGAGAAGGAGGGACAATCTCCTCCTGTACCAGTCAGATCCAATTTGACAGTACACACACACACACACAAATTAATAAAATAATAATAAAAAAAGGCAAGCTTTGATGGCCTAGTGGCAAGACTCTGTACTGCAAACCACTCTTTTTAAAATAGTAGCGGCAGTGATGTTGTGTCATAGGATTTGGACATTTAAATTTAAGCTTTGTTAAGTAACAAAATGATACAAAACTTGAATGAATGACATAATTGCTATATTGTGTGACAAAAAAATGCCAGTTTTTCATGTTAGTATTCTCTAATTGTCAACCTGAGAGATAACAATTGTGTTCCTTTTTTAATACATATTCTTATATCAATAAATATTTAACTCCCCCCCCTTTATTTAGCTTTTTAACTTAGCTTTGTGTGTACAAGTTTAAATTGAAGTGATACTCAAGTTTACAGTTTTCTCTTCCACCCTGTTTCCTGGCCACTCAGTTTCCCTTTCTTGAAGTAACTAATACTAATTTTTTTATATCTTTCTACAAATATTTTATATCTCTCTCATTGCTATTGAGTTGCAACTGACTTACAGCTTACATTCCTTTGGGTTTCTGAGGCTGTAAATAATTTGGGAGGAGAGTGTCCATTTTTCTTCTGCTGAACTGATGAACTTGCAAC
>NW_006399816.1:6085320-6098516 GCF_000299155.1 Elephantulus edwardii
AGCTCTGGTGATGTAATTGGTAGGGAGTTGCGCTGCTAACCTTAAAGTGACAACTCTGGGGGTTTGAATCCACCAAGGCTCTTGGACTGTGGACTATCACTAGAGCTCCCTGTTTTATACATATATAAACAGAGTTTATATACTTGCTGTACTAATTGGAGTAGCACTCATATACCAAATCCTTATGTGTATAGAGAATTGGTTCTGGATTTTAATTTTGTTCTTCTAAGTATCCATGTTTATGCATCAGATTAGATTATTTAACCTCCCCCACCTTTTTTGGTGTTACTGCATTATAAATGACCTCCAGTATAATAACATATTTAATTGTGACAGCAGGCTTCTTTGGCCTTGTTAACTTATCCCCTTCCCTCAATTTTAACAGAAAAACAAATGTTCCTAATGTTTTACTATTTAGTATGGTGATTGCTTAGGTTTCTGCTGAATAACCCTTACCAAATTAAGGAAATTTTTTTTGTTCCTGCTTTGCTAAGTTTGTTTTTTAAAATGATGAATGAACATTGAATTTTATAACTGAGTTTTTAGCATCTGTTGAGAAGATTATATGCTTTTTCTCTTTTTTATTAGTGTAAAAAAAAGATCAAAGGCAGCATCAGGATAGCCAAATTTGACCTCTACTAACTCCATAAGGGAAAACTGCCCCATCAACAACATCCACAGTACAAAATAAATTCCCATGTGGCCAGACATGATCTTCCTGCACCCACCTCTGCTAGTTCCAATATCAAATCTTACTGCTTTACCGGGTCTGAAATCCATTGCAGTGACCACAACTGACTTTATAGAACCATACTCACAATTATGGGGTTAATTAGGGGATGTTAACAGGCAGTAATTCAGGTTAGTGGCAAGATACAATCCCTCAGTCCAGACAGCTTTTCAAGCTTGGTCACAGACCCTTTTACCTTCAGCTTCATGGCTTAGGATTGTGTTACAAAGTTCTCTTAGTCCTACCAGTTATGGCATTTTCCCTCAACACTCGAGCAAGCATGGGTGTAGGACTCTGGCATTGACTCTGTGGGGCAGCAGTCCCAAGCCAGTTCTGTCTCATGTTGGTCTCTGATTTCTCTGCTGAGGCGGCCATTACTTTTGTGAAGAGTTTGGTCAGATTGGCATAGGAATCTGGCCCTGAAGGTTGTGCCACAGCATCCTCTTCTGTGCTGGTTCAGTGTCCCAATTTCTGCTTCTGAAACCACTCCATTTAAACCTAGTGAGATGAGTCTAGCTAATCCCCTGGTGGATAAACTAGCATACCCTATTTGTATGATCCTGCCCATCTATATGGCAGAGTCAAATTCAATGGCTAGAAAAGTTATTTTAAACAATAAACCCTTGATATCACAATTAGCTATTAATATAGACAATTAATTGGATAGAGTTCCTGCTGTTAAACCATTTTTTACCTTCCTGAGGTAAGCCTTAGGTACGATAAAGTCAGCTCCAACTCATAGAGACTCAGCTTGACAGAACTGCCCTCACAGATGCTGCCACGCTTGAGCCTATTGTTGTAATCAAACTTTGTACAGCAAATTAGCTTCCCGTTTGACAATTTCTAACAGATTATTCAATGACATTAGTTAGCTTTTTTACAATATGTTATTCTACTTAATTACATTCTGATTGTTGTGGTTTTAATATTCTGGTTTCCTTGCCCCCTTATCTTGTTTGCTTTACTATTATGTACCATTAAGTCAAGACCATCTCCTAGCTAACCAATCAATGGGTTTTCAAGGCAGGAAATCACATGTAATAAAGCACATGTTTGTTTTATTGTTGTGTGCCATCAGGTCGAAACGAATGTTCTGTTCGCTTTAGAGTACCTCAAACTAGAACCACTCCCACTCTGTAGCACAGAGTAGAACTACCTCTAGGTTTCCAAAGCTCTAACTTCTTTCTTTCTTTCTTTTTTTTTTTTTGCATGACTCTTTTCAATTTATAGCATGGAGTTACACCTGTTGTTGTTATGTGCCGTCGAGTCACTTGTGACTCATAGCGACCCTATGTACAACAGCTCTGAACTCTGCTATGTCCTGTGCCAATCTTATTGTCTCTGACACACTCATCCCGATTGCCCCAGTCACCGAATCAATCCACCTCCCAGAGGTCCTTCCCCTCCTGTGCCTGCCCTCCACCCTCCCAAACATGATGTCCTTCTCCAAGGACCGGTCTCTCCTTACAGCATGACCAAAGTATGTCAGATGAAGCCTCAGAATCCTTGCCTCCAAGGAACAGCCTGGTTTAACCCTCTCCAGAATGAATCTGTTTGTTTTCTTAGCAGTCCATGGTACCCTCAATACTCTTCTCCAACACCAAAGCACAAAAGCATCAATTTTCTTTCTCTCTTCCCTGGTCATTGTCCAGCTGTCTGACGTATAACAAGTGATTGCAAAAACCATGGCCTGTACCAAACGCACCTTAGTCTCCAGAGACACACCGTTGCTCTTCAGTGAGGTCCCTAACAGCAGACTTTCCCATCACAATACGTCTTTTAATTTCCTGGCTGCTGGTGCCAAGAGTGTTGATTGTGTCCAGGTTAAAAGTGGACCCCAGATGGTAACATTATACAAGCTGTGAGGCTTTAAACTTGTAACAAGGAACAGAAGGGAAATTTTCTATTCATTGAGAGAAAATCCTTGTGTAAGCTTCAGTGAGTCACAAACATGAAACTCATGAACCTTCAGCTGGATGTCCTTTGCCAGCCCAGTCTCTACAAGGATCTACCATATGTTCTTGTTCTGGTCACTTTGTACCTGAATTTCTTCTCCATATTCTAGATGCTTAGTTACAGTACCACTTGAGATAAATTTCTTCTTAAACACCTTCACTAATTTCTTTTGTCATAATTATCAACAATCTCTTGGACAGTTGTAAGGATCCTCCTGCCATTTCTCTGTTGGATTCTCATATGAATATAATCCTCAGCCAGCAGGAAGCAGGTCATCACCCTTACTTGCATCAGCAAAGGGGTCAAAAGAGTGGATAGCGGACATGCCATACGATTCCTTTTCCTCTGTTGAAACAGCCTTCTGGAGGTGGGGCAGGGAGTGTTGGGAAGAGCTAGGGAGCTTGAAGGGAAGGCACCTGCGTCCTCCGTGGTGGCTCAGTGACATGGGGCATGCTCTAACTCTTTAAAGATAAAGACAGTCTCATCTTTCTCCCCTGGATTGGTTGGTGGGTCTGAACAGCAGACCTTTTGGTTAGCAGCCAAATTCTTTAACCACTCTACTATGCCCATGTCTGTGGTTGTTCTCTCACATGATTGTTATGTGCCAGAGACTGCCTGCAACTTATAGCAACCCTATGTACAGCAGCTCTGAACCCTTCTCTATTCTGTGTCAACCTTATTGTCTCTGACACACCTATCTGCGTAACCCCGATCACTGAATCAGTACATCTCATTGAGGGTCTTCTCTTACGGTGTCCCTCCACCCTTTCAAGCATGATGTCTCTTCAAGACTGGTCACTCCTTGTAACATGCCCAAAGTATGTCAGAGGGGCTTCAAAATCCTTGCTTCCAAGGAGCAGCCTAGTTTCACCCTCTCCAGGACGAACCTGTTTATTCTCCTAGTAGTCCATGTTATTTCAATACTCTTCTTCAGCACCATAACTCAAAGGCATCTTCTATCATCCTTTATCGTCCTTAGTCATTGTCCAGCTTTCTGATGCATAAGAAGTAATTGTGAAGACCATAGCCTGGATCAGGTGCACCTTAGTCTCCAGACTGAGATTGTTGCTCTTCATTACTTTGGAGAGGTTCCTCACAGCAGATTTTCCCAGTTCAATTACATTACTGTTATTTCTAAAAAGAAAATTTTTTTCTTTTTTTTTTAAATTTAGGTTGTTTATTTTTCATTTCAATGAACTTCTACAAAGATTTTGGAATTCCATTCATTCAAAAATATGGAACGCTTCACGAATTTGCATATCATCCTTGTGCAGGGGCCATGCTAATCTTCTCTGTACCGTTCCAATTTTAGTATATGTGCTGCCGAAGCGAGCACTAAAAAGAAAATTTTAAAGGTCCTTGTTTCTTCCCTCTCTGCCCATTTTGTAAACACTAATATTCTTTGATATCTATCAATTATTCATTCATTAACTTGTTACAGGTACTGATGATTGTACTGATGTCGTCTTTGTGACAGGCACTGTGGTAGGAACTGGCTGAATGAGAGAGAACACGATCCTTGCCTTCAGGGATTTTAACTTTCTGCTCTGCTGCTAGATTATTTCTTTTCCAGTTTGCTTTCATTCTTGTTAATGGAGTTATTTTTTGTTTTTGTAGAGTTAGTATGCTTATGACATCTTTTTGCCTGAGGAGCTTCCGTTATTGTCTGTGGGATCATATATGGACTCTGGAGTGTGGGAGATATAGTAGCCCTCCTAGTCTTACCTTCTCAGTGAACTCATTTTTACCATTCTCACACATACTAGACACAACCAGGCCCACTATCTCTACAGTAAGCACATTTCTTTCATGTCCCAACCTTTGTACATTTTGTTTTCCAGCTGGATAGGGTTTTTTCCCCCTGCCTGACAAATTCCTGTGTATCTTTTCAGACATTCCTCCCAAAAGATTGTTTTCTTTTGTTTTTTTAACCTCTCTTAACTTGAGTTGCATAAATGCAGGTGCCATAATGTATTGAGCCGCTGGTGAAAGGTTGTGAGTTTGAATCCACCAACTGCTCCATGAAAGATAGAGTCCTCTCATAAAGGTTTAACGACCTCAGAAACCTGATGGAGAGTTACTGTGAGTCTGAATGGGCTGGAAGGCAGTGGATTTAGAGTGAGTTAGGTAGCGTTAGTATGAGAGTGTCCTGAGTGATGAAAACTGTAAGGTATTCAGCTACAAACGAAAATAGTTCTAGTCCATCTAGAGGCACTTAAGATGAAAAGCCTGGTGATTTATTTTTTGAAAGTCAGTAATCAAAAGATCCTGTAGAGCTGGGAATAAAAATTTCATTTGATGAAACTAGACATAATATCTGTAATACAAGCTGACATTTACTCATGTATATTGTAGCGTTATTTATGGTAGTATAGAGTTGGAAACAAAGTATCCATCAATGGACTAAATGGTTAAAGAAATTGTGATAAATTCATACTATGGAGTATTATTTATTGTGCCACTGAGTGCAAACCAATGTCATAGCTGACCCTCCAGTGAGTTTTCAGAGAAGGTAGATCACATGGGAGGAGATTGCCCATTTTTCTCTTGGGGAGCATCTGGTAGATTCAAACAACTTGCCTCTGGGCTGACCGCGCAACTCCTTACCAGAGCTCCCTTAAGGAGTATAATACAGCCCTAAAACACTATGAAGAACTTTTGAAATACTGCACAGAATGAATGTAGAACAAATTATGCTGAGTGTCACAAAAAACCAGTATAAGATCACTAATAGAGAAAGCTGAGGAAATGCTTAGACACAGAATCACTTTGAGAGTGTTAATAGGAATAAGAAGGGAGAGAGGTGAGCAAATATGAATAAATAATTGAAGGGAAAGGCAGTATTCAATAAGAGTTTGATTAGACATTATAATTAACTGTATTAACCAATTTTAGTTAATGTTATAAAACATTAGAGATTGGATGAAAACACAATATGATTTATACCTTTCACTAAAAAAAAAAAAAAAAAAGCCTGACAGTGCTGATACACATGGAGTTGCTATTAGAATTGATACAACAGCATCTGTTTTTGTTTTCAGAGTCAAAATCCGGTAGCTTTCTTCTTATATATCTGTTCTGTTACTGTTGACTGCCACTGTGTCACTTTGACTCATAGAGACCTCTTGTGTGCCTTTGCTCTGTGATTATCTTCAAGGCTGTGATTATTGGGTCTGTCTTCTGAGGAGCCTTTGGGTGGGCTAGAAATGCCAGACTCTACCAGTAAAGTGCTTAACCAGTTGGACCACCTGGGCCTCAGATCTATTCTAGAATGTCCTAGATTTTATGGTAGAGATCTGTTTATATGTTCTATTTTTATTTCTGTATCTAAATGACTGTGAACAGCTGAGAACAAGGTCTTTGTCTCTCTGGCTTGCCTCTTTCATGGCAACACTAAAGTGTGTAGCACAGAGTTGTTTTGTGGTGTTGAGTCAGAACTGCCTAATAGCTGACCCTCCAGTGGTTTCATAGGCTGTAAATTCCATAGGAGGGGATTGCCCTTTTTTTTTCTCCCACAGAGCAGCTGGTGGATTTGAATCATGTGCCTTTGGGTTGGCAGTGCCTGGATCTCCTTAGCAAAACTAACAGCACTGCAGAGAGACTTTCAGCAAATCTTTGTTGTTTCTGTTTGACCAACTACTTTGACTGCATGCCTGAAAGAGCTCTGCTGTCCTTTCTTGAAGAGGAATCCTACTCCTGCTGCTGATTGTGACTGGCTGCCAGAGGAAATTATTCTCTGAACTAGAACAGTGTATCATTTAGTTAGTCTCTCCCTCTTTTTTAGAAAAATACCATTCAGCTTTTTTTAGAGTTGTATAGTTTTTAGCTCTTGTTTCTTCTCCCATTTTCCAAAGTTAGTATTTTGTTGGTTATTTTGTTAGTATTTTCTGTTGGGCTTAAGATCATTAAAAACATTAAATTAGCGGGTAGGATAATGGGATTTATCCCTCCCTTTTGGGACATTTTTTTAAATTACATTGTTCCAGAACATTATAAAATTAGAATTTTTTTCCTTCTCTGATGCAATAAAAAGAAAATAAAAAAGCAATGACTCTTTTTAAAATAATGTTTTAAGGCAAGCAGTATTTCCTTGATAAAATAAAAATGTTTTAAGTAAGCCATAAAATGCTAATATAGACTGATAGTTTTATTTTCATGTTTGGCATAGTAACAGGACTAACGGAAAAATTGTGGTTTTAATTTAGAAATTCAGCAAACCTCTTCTTACTGCCTTACAAGCAAGCTCATGTGTCCTTGTTCAGATTCTGTTTTCTAGCAGATTGATAAGGACTAAGGAATGGATAGATAATAACAAGTCAACCATTCTCAGTGACAGAAATGTGGGGAAATAGGCATGAGAGCATGGTAGCTACTAATGCATCTGTCACTGAAATTATGAGGATGGAACATACTTGCTCAAATAGAAGGAGGATTCAAATTAGAGAAAGCAAAAATATTAAATCTTACCATTAAATCGCTTTCCTTATTTGGGCATTCAGTACAGGATGACTGACTGCATTTTGGTGTCGTTTGCCCTGCACAAAGTTGTCCCATTTTTTCTGACAAGAAGTAGCCTCTGCTTAGTTTCCTGCTGTTAAGAAGAAATTGTGTCCTGGATGGTAGTGTTGTTAGTCACTGAGCTGCCTGGATGGTGTGGTGTGCCTCTTGAAATGAGGAACAAAAGATTTTAGAGATGGAAGCAGAAGAGCAAATACTTCTGAACTCAACTGCTTGTGTCACCTGACTTGATTTCCCCCCCTTCCAGTTGAACACATACCAGAGAATTCTAATTTAAATCTATACTTTTAGATATAGTGAACTGTTGTTATGTGCTATTGGGTCGACTACAGTTAATAACAACCCTATGCACAATAGCTCTGAACTCTGCTCTATCATGAACCAATTTCGCTGACTCTGACACACCTGTACTCATTATCCTAGTTACTGTGTCTGTCCAACTCAGCCGAGGTCTTCCTTTCTTGGCACTGTCCCTTGACCCTTACAAGTATGATTATTTTTGTTGTTGTTAGATCCCATTGAATCGAGTACAACTCACAGTGACCCTATGAACAAAAAATCTGAGCCCAGTCCTGTCGTGAGTCATCCTCACACTTCTTGACACACAAGAACCCATTGCAGCAGTTACTGTATCAATCCACCTGGCTGAGGATCTTCTTCTTCGCCGACCCTCCACCCTTCCCAGCATCATGAATAGCACCTCCTAGCAACATGTCCAAGATATGTGAGGCAAAGCTTCATCATTCTTGCCTCCAAAGAGCATTCTGGCTGCACCATCTCCAAGACATACCTGATCATTCTCTTAACCGTCCATGAGATGTCAGTTATTTTTCTGTCATCCTTATTCATTGTCCTGGTTTGGGATGCATAGCTAGTAATTGGAAAGACTATGCCCTGAATCAGACACACCTTAGTCCTCAAACTAACATCACTGCCCCTCAATAATTTTGAAAGGTCCTTAACTGCCAATTTCCCCAGTGCAGTGTGTCCCTTTATTTCCTGACTGCTGGTACCTAGGGTATTAATTTTGGATCCAAGCAAGATGAAGCTGTTGACAGATGTACTAACTAGACTATGCAAGGAAATTTGGAAGATGACTGTCTGACCAATGGATTGGAAGAGGTCCATATTTGTTTCCATTCCCAAGAAGGTTGATCCAACTCAAAGTGGAAATTATCAAACAATATCATTGATAACACATGAAAGCAAAATATTGCTGAAGATCATTAAAAAATGGCTAGAACAATATATAGATAGGGAATTGCCAGAAGTTCAAGCAGGATTTAGAAGAGGCCTTGGCACCAGGGTTTGGAATTGGGAAGGAAGTGTGTCAGGGTTATATCCTGTTAATGTGTTATGCTGAACAAATTATCTGAGAAGTTGGACTTTATAAAGAGGAGTGTGGCACCAGGGAGAGTCATAAATAATCTGCGTTATGCACATGACACAACCTTACTTGGTGAAAGTGAGGAGGACTTGCATCATTAGTTGCAGAAGATCAAGAAATTGCAGCCTTCAGTATGAACTGTGTTTCAGTATCAAGAAAACAAAGGATTCTTACCACTGGACCAGGTATGATTAGGAAGATCTAACTGATAGAGGCTTATAGTGATACAAGAAAGAATATGTGATTCTGAGTAGCTCTGCCTCTGTTGAAAGAAGTATTAGTGTAAAATAACTGGAAAAAAGAAAATAGAAAAAACAACCCACTCATTCAGTTAGAGAAAGCTCTGGTAGCTTACTGGGTAGGGAATTTTATTACTAACCCAGAGTTCAAATTCACCAGCTGCTCTTCAGGTTACCAATGGGCAGTCGCCTCCTGTGTGATTTATTGCCTCTGCAAACCTGCTGGAGGGTCACTTAAACTATTTTGCAAACCTGCTGGAGGGTCAGTTAAGAGTCTATTCTGACTCAACAGCATATAAAAACAATATCCATTTAGAGAATATAACTTGTCAGGGGCTGTGGTGGCTACTTTTCTATTGGTTATTTTATTAAATTCTTGTCTTTCTAGATTAGAAAATTTAGGTTCAGAGAGATTAAATGACTTGCCCACATATCACCAAGAAGGAGAGTTGTTCTCTCTGACTCTAAACCCTCCAGAGCATTAGACTTGTTCTTTGGTGGTTAAATGACTAACATCCAAGGAGTAGGTGTCTTCTGTTATCTCAAGAGCAGATTTCTTACAGATCTGAGCCTTTGGGTTCACTCAGGTCTAGTTGGAGCTTGGAATTTTAAGGAACTACCTCGGGAATGAAAGAGCCACCACATTTTCCTTGACCTGTTGGATGGCTAACCCTTATCCATAGCTCATCTTAAAAATGAGTTAATATTGGGAGTTTGATGTTATACAGTTAGTTTTTTTCCTTCCAGCACCATCCAATTTCAGTACCAATGGATGGTGCCCATAGAATATCTCACTTAATTGACAGATTTCTCACTTGTTGTGTAGCAGGTTTTCTAGTATGTCTGTCTTCATGGTCATACTTAAGAAATGTGTTTCTGTATTTTTAAATGTGATTGTGGGTTAAGTATGTAATTATAGTAAGCCTTCTGACTGTGTTAGAATAAATCCTATCCTTACCTTAAAAGCTAGATGAGAAGGACTGTATGTGGTAATGTTAATTTTGTGTACATCAATTCAGACCTTTACCCAAAGGAAGACCAAAGTCATTTGAACTGTGACCACTTCTTAGTTGCTAGGTATTAACAATTTGTGGTTACTCCTAAGCCTAGACTAGACTCAAACCACTGACTTTGAGTTGGTAGCTGTGATTCATATTTTGGCCCATTCTTTCTTTGACTAGGAAATACATTGAATATTAATTTCAGGAATTTCACTTATCCCTGAATAGTATATTTCTCATTAAAATTGCTTGGGCTTGTTTTTATGGTTGTCAACAGGGCCACAAATCAGCCTCTATAAAGTGTTTTTCTTCTGAATCCATGTGTAAACAGAAGGTAAAATCTGACTGACCATGGAATGACTCTAAACATGAGACCATCCTTTCTGACACCTTTCAGAGATTCCTTCATCAGCAGAGGATGGAGATGCAGGAAGTTGACCCTGAACAGAGCAGGTGGTGTGTGTGTATTTGTATGTGTAAATATCTTATTGCTGTTTATAGTACATTGAATTCTAGTCATTGCAAGGCCTGGTCGGGCCAGACAGGAGGAATTGTTCCCGTATTTGAAGCCAAGAATAATATCCTGACCAGCAGGGGGACAGAGGTCAACTCAAGGCAACAGCTCTTGGAGCTGTGGGACATCAAGAACTATGGAGAAAGAGTTTAGTAAGAAGAAAGTTAAGATATACTTGCAAATGTATGAAACCTAGATGTCTCTTATTGGAGCATGGCTTATTGATGGAAAATGAAGAATAATCTTAGCAGCTGACTGACTGTGGGATAAATTCATGTCAGTTCCTTGTCCTTTAGCCAGATTTCCCTTCCTACCTGTCAGAAGCTCAGGTGGCCAAGTGATAAGGAATTGAATTTCCAACTCAATGGCATGTGTCCTTCAGGAAGAAGATGGATATTCTCTTCCATGGGATTTACAGCCTCTAAAACGCCCTGGGGGAAAAAAACCAATACATAAACAAACAAACGCCCTGGAGGGTCAGCTATGAGTCAGTTCTGACTTGATACACACCACCACCACCTCCCTATATTAAGGCATAGTTAAGTGCTCAACTGCTAATAGGAAGGTCAGTGGTTTGATTCCACCTGCAGAAGAAAAGATCAGATAATCTGCTCCCCTAAAGAATGCAGCTAGGAAACCCCATGGGGCAATTCTGTTTGGTCCTTTAAGGTCACTAAGAATCAGAATAGACTCAACAGCCTATGACATCCACAACCTACACGTTAAATTTAGCTATTAGTGATTGTTTTAGAAACAGTGTGTAAAAAAAAAAAAAGAAAAAGAAACAGTGTGTACCAGCAGTAGGGAAGGCATTTAGGTTCTCCTGCTATCCTAATGTTTTATTCTGCTGTCAATTTAGAGTCAACCAGGAGAAAACTGGTTTTAGATGATAATATGTGAACTTAACAAATACCATTCAGAAGGTCTCCTGGAGGCCTTCCAGATTGGCTCAGATTTTGTTTCTGGGATCTTTTGTGCCCACATCTCTTCTCTTCCCTTCTGACTCTCCTGATTCTGATGCTGACCACTCACCCTTCAGAGCAGTTCAGATGGCATTCTGTGGAGCATTCTGAGTTTGCCCTGTTGTCTTCCTTGGGACTCAATTCTCTAGTCTGGCTCTTCCTGGTTCTGAGCCAAAGTGATCATCTAAAAGCTTTTCATCATAGCCTTTATTTCTTGGCTGTTTTCATGCACTTTGACTGATTAGTTTTGCTAGTTCTCTCCTTTCTGTATGTGTGATTTACTTTTTTAAATTAATTTTAATGAAAGCTTACAGAGACTTTGGATTTCCATTCATTCATTGTTGCCCTTTTCTCCCTGCCCAAACCACCCCCCATCCCGTTTGCTCTTCTCTTGGAAAAAGAAAAGAAAAATTCTTTCATTGTTATTCAGTCCCTCCCCCCAAGTCCACTCCACTATGCAGCCTTCGTTTTGAAAATTAAAACTCTTTTATTGTAATACAATCCCTCCCCACAAGTCCACTCCACTTTGCAGCTTTTATTCTGGACTCCTGTCATGACAGTAATACCTAATCACATATCCTTTTTAAACAGTCCTCTCCCTCATCAGTTTCAATGCAGTATACATAATTGATCCCATCTTTCTCAGTCTCCCCCCAACCCCAGTGTCAGTCCTGTTTTACAACAGTGGCACTATGCAGTATTTTACCTTTTGTGACTGAGTATTTCACTCAGCATAATGTCCTCTAGGGTCACTCATTTTGTATAGTATTTCATGAGTTCCTTGTTTTTCAATGCGGTATAGTATTCTATTATGTGATATACCACAGCTTTTCTATTCATCTGTTTGTTGATGGGCACTTAGGTTGTTTCCAACTCTTTGCTATTGTAAACAAAGCTGCAATAAACATGGGTGTGCATATATCTGCTTGGGTGACATTTATGGTTTCTTTGGGATAAATTCCCAGTACTGGAATTGCTAGGTTAAATGGTATATCTATTTGCAACTTTTTGAGACAGTGCCATACAGCCTTCCATAGTGGTTACACCATTTTACAGTTCCACCAACAGTGAATAAGGGTTCCAGTTTCTCCACAACCTCACCAGCATTTGATGTTTGCTGTTCTATTAAATTTTGCTATTCTTACTGGGGTGAGATGGTATCTCATGGTTGTTTTGATTTGCATCTCTTTTAGAGCTAGGGATTTTGAACATTTCTTAATGTGCTTGTTAGTCATCTGAATGTCATCTTTGGTGAAGTGTCTGTTCATATCCTGTGCCCATTTTTCAATTGGGTTATTTACCCATATCTTGTTGTGGTGCTCGAGTACTTTATAAATTCTAGATATAAGTCCTTTATCTGACATGTCATTACCAAATATTTTTTTCCCAGTCTGTGGCTTCCCTTTTTACCTTGTTGGAGAAGTTTTTAGATGTCCATAGGGCTTTAAGTCTTAGAAGTTCCCATTCATCTATTTTATCCGCTCCTGGTTGTAGAGGCCTTACATCTTTTTAATCCAAACTTTATATGAATGGATTGATAATAGGGGTAGGATTAAAATTCAGAGTTCAGATCAAAAGCTAAAAAGCTTCTGAGTGGGAAGGGAAAGGATAGAATAGCCTTGTAGAAAGCTTTTAGCAATTTAGAATATATATGCAGAATTGTTGTTGTTGTTGTTATGTGCCCTCGAGTCGTTTGTGATTCATAGTGACCCTATGTACAACAGCCCTAAACCGTGCTCTATCCTGTGCCAGTCTCATTGCCTCTGACACACCCATCCCGATTACCCCAGTCACTGAATCAATCCGCCTTATAGAGGGTCTTCCCCTCCTGCTCTGTTCCTCAACTCTACCCAGCATGATGTCCCTCTCTAAAGACCTGTCTCTCCTTA
>NW_006399816.1:6105521-6160946 GCF_000299155.1 Elephantulus edwardii
TACTGCTTTCCACAGGGGTTGCACCATTTTACACTCCCACCAACAGTGAATCAGGGTTCCAGTTTCTCCACAACCTCGCCAGCATTTGTTGCTTGGAGTTGCCTATTTTAAATTATACTAAAATGTTTGGCTAGAGCAGAAATTGACTGTAGTAGGGCAAAAGAGTATAAAAGAACCTGATTTAATCTACAGATAAGAACAGTTCTAGAAACAGACATCTTGCCAACTTGTCATCAGATAGTGAAAATTTTATATTACTAGCTGTTGTGCTGTTGTTGGGTGTCATAGAGTCGATTCTTACTCAAAATAGAACCAACTGCCATCAAGTCAATTCCAACTCATAGTGACCCAATAAGGCACAGGTTTCTCAGGCAATAAAATATTTACAGAGGTAGATCCACTCGTCGTTCTCCCATCGAGCAACTGACCTTTTGGCAAGTGTTTGAGTTCTTTAATCACTGCACCACCAAAGCTCCTTAATTCTGACTCATAGCAACCTTGTACGACAGAGCAGAACTGTAAAGTGTTTCCTGGACTGTAACTGTTATAAGCACAGATCACCATTTCTTTTATCCAACAGACTGCCAAACTTTCTGTTAGCAGCTGAGCATAGCTATTTTGCTACCTTGATCCATTATCTAGAGGAGCTGTTAATGATCTTGTGAGCACTAGCATGACTGCCTTGTGAGGCATGAACAAGCCTTGTGGGGTCAGTCAGATCAAAGAACAGTTACTCTTTTGTCAAAACGTCCTATTAATTTTGCTGCTCTAAAATTCTTTATTTAGGTTTTTATTGACTATGCAGAAGCATTTGACTGTGTGACTCATGACACTTATGGCTAATATTGAGAAGAATGGGAATTCCAGAGCATTAAATTGTGCTCCTGTGAAACCTATACTTGGTCCAAGAGGCTGTTGTGCAAACAGCGCAAGGGAACACTACATGGCTTAAAATTAAGGTGAGAGTGCATCAGGGTTACATGCTCTCTCCATACCTATTCAATCTGTATCTTGAACAAATTATTTGAGAAGCTTGACTCTGTGAGGAAGAATGTGGCATCAGTTACCTGTGTTATCCAGATGACACAACTTTTCTTGCTTAAAGTGAGGAGGACTTGAAGCACTTGTTGCAGAAGATCAAAGAATACAGCCTTCCGTATGGGTTGCATATCAACATCAAGAAAGCAAAAATTTTTACCACTGAACTGATAGCATTATGATAGGTGGAGAAAAAAAATTGAAACTGTCAACAACTTCACATCACTTGGATCCTCACCACACCCTTGGTCCCAGCAGTCAGGCAGTCAGGAGATCTATTGTACTGGGAAAGTCTACAGTCAGGGACCTCTTCAGATGATTTGAGGAGTAATGAGTGAGTTTGAAGGCTAAGTTATATCTGCTTCATTCCATGGTCTTTCTGATCATTTAGCATGCATCTGAGAACTGGACAATGAATAAGGTTTACAGAAGAAAAATTGGTGTCTTTGAACTGTGTGATGTTGGAAAAGAGTTCTGAATATCCCATGGACTGCCAAAAGAATAAATATGTCTTGGAGAAAATACGAGAGTGCTCCTTGGAAGTAAAGATGATAAAGCTTCACCTCACATACTTAGGGCATGTTGCTAGGCAGGGGTATTCCTTGGAGAGGGACATGATACTTGGAAAGATGGGGTGTCAGCAAAGGTGAGAAAGACTCTCAACCAGGTGGATTAAAACAGTGATTGCCACAGTGGGCTCTGGTGTGTCAGGAAGTATGAGGATGGGATAGGATAGGATAGGATAGGCTAGGATAGGATAGGATAGGGTTCAGATCTGTTGTTCATAGGGTCATATGGGTCGTTCTTGACTTGACAGCACCTGACAACAACAGAATCGTCCTGTTAATTCCAAAGCCAAACCCATTTTGATTTTTTTGTTTTCTCATTTGGCTTGTGGGGCCAAAGGAGCAGTTAAGATTGCTATGCATTATGTAGTAACTCTTCCAAGGGCCCAATCTCATCTCTCTTCCCCCCATAAAACCCAACAAACCAACAGTAAGAATAACAAACTTTCTGTTTGTTTTTCCATTTTAAATCCAATAATTTGTACCTCACTTGGGTACCCTGGTTTTTCTCTTCATTGCTTTTTCTTTTTTTTCATTCTTTGTGGTAGGCCCTACTCTCTGAATCTGGTTCTGGCCTCAGTGTTTTGTAGTATTTTATCTCCTTTGAGTTTCAGAATGGTTTCCATGTTCCTATTTCCCTGTGATAAGTTTTGGGTTTAGTCTTACTTAGGGAAAGGGTTATACATTTTGTGTGGTTTTGGTCCCATGAAGATGTTATCTTCTTACTAATTGTTCTTTCTTTGTCAACAGGCCACCAAGCAGTTTCTTGAAGAGATTAACAAGTGGACAGTTCAGTACAATGTCTCTCCACTCTCTTGGAATGTGGCTGTCAAGTTCCTCATGGCCAGGAAATTTGATGTGCTCCGCGCCATAGAGTTATTCCACTCTTACAGGGTATGTTGCTCAGCAATACAGAAGCTGTACCATTATATTGTGTTATTACAGTTCTCTAAGTGCCTTCTCTCTCCTAAGAGAAGATCTTCAGTCTCACTAATAAGGAGCTTGGCAGCCCTTAGAAGGCGCTACAAAGTTACGACTGGAGAGTGGTATGCCACCTCTCAGGAGCTCTGGTGACATAGAGTGTGTTAAGGTTTCGTTCACATTCATTTCATCATGTTCACTACTAACTGAAAGGTTAGTGTTCTCCTATCAGATTTATACTCTGAAACCCAGTGGACAGTTGCTGTGTGTCAAAATCAACTCAGTGGCAGTGGGTTTCGGTTTATATCACTTCTAATGATGGAAACTAAAAGGAAATTGTCTGACATCATCTTGCTGGCATGATAACTAGTACACATTTCCTAGAGGTAGAGTTCCAGCTCTCTTCACGGGCCTTTGGCCACATACTCCTTTTGCTCTACTGGTTTCCAGGATTGCTGGAGTTTCTAGAAACCTGCCATTCAGATAAATGTTTAGTAGGCATTTTGGTTCAGAAAGAAGAACTTAGACCGGTAAGAAAGAAGCAATTATGTTAGCTAGTCTGTTGTCTTAACATTACCTTTATGCTTATAGATGTGAAGCATGTTACTTTGGTGTTTTGTTTTTTTTTTAAATCTTCTGTTATTTTTGGTTTCTTGAGGGAGTATTGACTTTGCTTCTGTATTTACTTTCCCATTTGACAGTGTCCTTAATAGAACACTGTGTGGCATGTTAAGCATGTTGTTCTTATTGTTGTTTACCGTTGAGTTGGAGCCAAGTTTTCAGAGGCAATAAATCACATGGCTGAGGAGATTGCCCATCCTCCCACAAAGCAGGTGGTTGCCTTGAACCACATGCCTTTGGGATTGCAGCACAGCTTCTTGCCTCCAGGCTGGGCACCAAAGAGTTAGAATATTTTTCTGAGGAGACACAAGATATCCCTAAATTTAAAAACAAAACCAAAACAACAAACAATAGTTAATAAACATTAAGAGTAGTTTAAGAGCAAAGCTCATTTACATTTACCTTGTTGGTAAACATATTCAGTAGTCATTAATTTATTCCATATATGTTTACTGTGTGTTATAGGCACAGATTATTCTTTAGAAAATCAGATTAAATAAACAATTGCAGAACTATGTATGGTAAATGATAGGGCAATACTATGTTCTTTGGAAGCACATTTAGTTAGGAGATTCATGGAAGCTTTTTGAAGAAAATAACTTCCAAGTTAAGATGTAAAGAAGGATGAGTAGGAATCAGATAGGTTGGGGAGCGTGGTAGGAAAAACAGGGAGTTCAAATTCTCAGTGACAAGAGAAAGTCTACTGGGTAAGACTGTTGGTGTGAAGTGGGGACTACCAAAAAATTAGTCAGCAATGGTGAACAAGGCCAGATTCAGGAGTATTTGCTTTTATAAACAAGAATGATGGGATCATGTTTGCATTCTTCAAAGTTTTCTTCTCTTTGTATTGTAGAGATTGGATCAGAATGGCTAGACTGGAAGCAGAAAGACTAGTTATAGAAGGTTGTTGTACTTAGGCAGAAATGATTGTGGTTTCATTGAGTAATATCAGAAGAGATGGAGAGAAATGGACAGATTCTAGATAAATGAAATTAATAGGACAGGGTTGTTTAAATTGGTGCATGAGGAAAGAAGAGGTAAGGATTCTAGGTCTCATCCAGGTAAGGATGGCAGGATAATTGGTGGCAGCATTCACTGATTCAGGGGACACCATACCAGTAGGTAGAGAGAAGGTAATAAATTCTATTTTTGTTATTGTTGTGAGTACTCTTAAGTCAGAGATGAGTCATAGTTGACCTCTAACAAGTTTTCAGAGCAGTTAATTGCACAGGTAGAGATTGCCTGTCTTTATCCTGCAGTGCAACTGGTGGATTTGAATTGTGTGCCTTTGGGTTGGCAGCCTAACTCCTTATTACTAAGCCACCAGAGCTTCCTAGAGTTCTATTTTAGCTGTGGTAAATTTGAAATACCTTCGATATAACTGAGTAGACATGTTCTTTGCATAGTAGTTAAAGAGCAGTGATGTCAGTCTGGTAGCTAAGGTGCGCCTAACACAGGTCATGGTCTTTGCAATTACTTACTGTGCATCAGAGAGCTGGATAGTGATTAAGGATAACAGAAGAAAAATTAGTGCCTTTGAGTTATGGTACTGGAGAAGAGTATTGAACATTCAGTGGACTGCCAAGAGAATAAACAGGTTTGTCCTAGAGAGAGTGAAGCCAAGTTGCTCCATGGAGGCAAGGATTTTGAAGGTCCATTTGGCATACTTTAGACATGTTGCCAGGAAGGACCGACCAGTCCTTGGAGAAGGATGTCATGCTTGGAAGAGTGGAGAACAGTGCAAGAGACGAAAACTCTGGAGGAAATGGACTGACACAATAACTGGGGCAGTCGGGTTAGGTGTATCAGAAACAATGAGATTGATTTAGGGTTAGACATGGTTCAGAGCTGTTGTACATAGGGTCATGATGGGTTGCTGGTGACTTGACAGCACATAATAACAACTTTGTAGTTATCAGATATCTCAGTCTAGTTTACTGAAAAAAGATTTAGGAGTCACCAAAGTAGAGCTGAATAGTGAAGTCATGAGACTGAATTCAAGGAAAATGAGTAGGATGATGTGTAAGGTAGAACCTCCAGACTTTTTTCTTTCATTGGTCCAATATTATTTTTAAAGTTGAATCAAAATGTTTTAGGTATAAATCCCATTATTACTATCTTACTGTTAGTAAAGATTTGGAATTTTAATCATGAATTGGGGAAGAAATCTAGAAGAGATCTAGTTTTTATTCACTAGAGTGTACCTGTCATTTACTTCTGCTTGTTGTGTGCCATCATATTGGAATCATCTCATAGCCGACCCTCTGCCAGTTTTCAGAGGCTGTTAATTACACAGGAAGAAATTGCTTATCTTTCTCCCTCAGAGCACCTGCTGGATTCTAACCTTGTGCATTTGGCTTGGAAGCACAACTCCGTACCACTAGGCCACCAGGTCTTCTCTGAAAGTTTACTTAGTACTAGACAAATAATTGATGGCCTACGATGTTTGTAGGGTGAGTGAATGCATGAGCCAAATGGGTTATAAGTGAGTTGAGGAGGAAGCGAATGGGAGAAAGCTCACAAAAAAGACTGAAGAAATGGCATAACCAGGAGTATTTTCTTATTGTCATGATAGTCAAAGATATAGAATAATCAAGAAGGGAATCAACTTTGTCATGTAAAAAAAGATTCAAAATGTCCACTGGGCTTAGTGATAGACATTATAGGACAAAAGTCCTGAACAAAGCTATCAGCGAAATAGTTGGATTGTGAGGAAACAAGAATACAGTGAGTGGAGGAGGAGCAAACTAAAGTGAGTTCTAAAGAGTATAGCTAAGTACAGATTAAAGAGATTACTACACCCATCACCATACATGATTTTGACAGATGAAATTTCTACATTTGTGTTAGTATGTCCTGTAAGTAAATATCCATGTTTATAGCAGAGCCGACAGGGGGCAAAGTTATCTAAGCTTCTAAATTATCGCCAAACACCTTAAGGGAATAAGTTGATGGTCCTAGGGCCTCAAAGGATATAGACTAGAGGACATCAAGATCGGTTGGCATAACATAATTCACAGAGACAATTTTCTTCATATTGCTTTGGTGAAATGTGGTTAGGGTCATCAAAGCTTACAAACAACGACATAAAGTACAGCTGTTGGTTTCTTCCCATCTGCAACAAAGATGAGGGAAGAAAGCCAATGGTCCGAAGGACTGATGGACCATGCAAACCTCAACCCCCTACAACGCTGGGGCAAGAAGAGCTAGATGGTGCCTGGATAGCGTGGACAAAAAAACGTGTAGCCAAACACAAAAACCTAAAATAATAACTAAGTGTCCTGGTCTGATAGAGACTGATGGGTTTTCAAGATTGTGAGCCTTAGTCACCCTTCAGACCTGGAACAATGCTAACTGCTTTGGCTCAACTTTCAGCCAAACTATAGATAGACCTATAAAGTGAACAATAACAGCAGGGAGCCACTCACTCTGTAGAATAACCAACCTATGTGGCTGCATTTGCCTAAGAATAAAGCTCAGAAATCAGGGAGGGGTAGGATAGGAAGACTTAAGGAAATAACTATCATTGGGAGGAATTAGGAAGAGTGCAGTTCTGTTACATTGTGGGCATTGCAATTAATGTCATAAAACAAAATGTTTGTGAGTTGTTGAATGTAAACCAACTTGTAAAATCAAATCATAGTAAATTTATCCAAATATGGCTAAAGAAATGAGGTAAATGAGGTTGTAGTAACTCTTATTAGAGAGGACATAGAATGGAGGAGGAGGCTGTTTAAGATAAATATGTGAGGATGTGATGTATGCCTCCAGATAATTTTTAGGCCGATATTTCTATTTCCTGGGGCAGAGTTAGGAACTGCTGCATATATTCAGAACTTTTATCAATTCCCTAATGGTATTTATTGGTCTAATTGAGGCAGAGAAAATTACTTAGGGAACTGATAAGGTGAAGTTGGGCAGGAATTCTAATCACACACAATGGCCTGGAAGTGACTTTATCAAGGGATTTATGGTTCAGCTAGTTGACTTCTAAAATCTCTTATTTCTGAGGTCTAGTGATAACATGAAACTCTTGTGATGATCTGGTATTTTAATATTAATTCACCCTGCTACATTTCATTTCTAGGAAACTCGAAGGAAGGAAGGCATTGTAAAGCTGAAACCTCATGAAGAACCTCTCCGTTCTGAGATCCTTAGTGGAAAGTTCACCATCTTAGTGAGTCTTCACAGACCCTGTTACATTGCTGCATCACTTTTTTTTTCACTTGTCCTGTTTTGACTTTGTTCCTGAATATCTTATCCTGAATGTAGAGATTCTATGGTTCTCTCTTGCTGCTTTTTAATTTGCCATCCTCCTGGAGAGTTAGTTTGGCAGCCAGTTTAGAACTTTCCTTAGATCTCTCTCTAGGTGAAGACAAAAGACAAGGTGATGTTTTTCTACCACAGGGATATTGTCCAAGGGGCTCTTTAGAGAAACGAGCATGGGATGGTATAAACTTTCTTTTACTTTCTAAAGAAATTGATACATGTTCTCAGTATCTCTTCACATATTGAACCTTTTTCTGGGATATAAGAATCCATAGCAACTGTTTTCTAAGATTTACTATTTTAATTTCTAAATATTTTTCTTTTTGTTTGTTTTAGAATGTTCGAGACCCAACAGGAGCCTCCATTGCCCTCTTCACTGCCAGGCTGCATCATCCCCACAAGTCTGTCCAACATGTGGTACTTCAGGCTCTGTTTTACTTGCTAGACAGAGCTGTGGATAGGTGAGTATGGAGATTATTTTTCAGATAGTGTACATCCAGGTGGTGGAGTTGGTAGGTATTTGTGCTGCTATCCCAAAGGCATCTCTCTGCTAGTTCGAATCCACCAGTGGCTGCATAAGTAAAGGATAGGCAATCTTATCTCATGCAGTTTACAGCCTATGATTTTCATCTGTTGGAAGGTCAGCTTGAGTCTGTTCTGACTTGATGGCAATGAATGAGTGAATGAGTGACTTCTAGGTAAGTTACTGAGTCAGTTTCATGATAGCATGCTGAGAAGGCCAGTTATTAGCAATCATTGTGTAGTTAGAATTACAGGGAAAGAATTAAGGGGAGCTAAGTTTTGCTAGCTCTTACTGCCCATTCTGCCCTGAACTTTAATTATCAAACTCTCTTGTGCCATGGAAGACCAATTTGCTTTGTAAACTTTCGTTTGGATCACTATCTTTGTCTCTCACACACACAAACCCCCTACACACACATATACCCCCAAACTTCTTTCTTTGACCTCAGTTTCTTTCTCTGTAAATAGAATTAATGCCCTTTATTCAGAGGATTTTGATAATTAGCATTCAGGGAGAAGAGTCCAAAAGCAAAATCATGTTTTTAAATAGGGGCCTATACAAAAAGAACCCAACTCAAGTCATCTTTTCATGTCTCTCTAAAGTAAATGGTATTAGACCTAGTCTGTAAACAAAGATACTAAAGTCCTAATATGCTGTGTGAGTCTTCCTGTTATTACAGTGGAGTCTAGATCCTGCTTTGTTGGCACCTGACCAGAGCTGTTTGTACCCTACTACACTACACTATAGTGCTCTTCTGTCCCACTTTCTTTTCCCTGGTGCTTGACATTTACAGTTTGTTACAGTTCTTCCTATCATTGGCTAGTATACTAGGTTAGAAGCAGTATATTGAAGGCTTACACAGATAGTCAGAGCTGTGTACAACTTTCATAGACTTGGGAAAAGCCAAAGGACTGCCCAACATAGGGGCTCTGTGTCCTGTTGACTTGTTGCTATCTTGTTTACGTTACTTTCGTAATGGTTGACTTCTGCTGTTGAAGCTCAGTGGGGGTTCTATCCAGACCATACACTTGTTTATAAAAGAAAAGTTTTTAAGGGATGAGACTATGTCTCAGTAGCCTTGTCCTCCCTAAGCAAAAGTGTGGTATTTCTCAACAGTTCCTCTCTGTGACTGATCTTAGCTCAGGGGAATGAATGAAGGCCTTTTCCCCCAGAAAACCTGGTATTGACCTTCCCCCTTAGGATGCGGAGAGAGTCAGTGTTCTCAATCAGGAATAGCTTTCATTGGTCAAAGGTTCTCTTTCCACTGTGAGTATTGGATCTCACAAGAACACAGTTAAAACTTTACTTTCATATTGTCTGTCCTTTTCATAAAGTCCTCAATGGCTCCTCATTATTGAGAGTACATAAAAACTATTCAAGTGTAAACCCTCTCCTTCAAGCAAAATTTATCGTTGGTTTTTATGTTACCTTGAATCAGGATGTTTTTCCTTCTCCCTCCTTCTTGACTAAGTACTGTCCTTTCCTTCAGACCTAAGTACAGATGACCTCCCTCATCTCTCCAACCTGTCGTAAATAACAATCTTGTTCTTTGACCCAATAGCAGTTGCTATCAATACCAATATAAAAAAGCTATATCGATACCATTCATAATGATACATGGCCTTATGATGTTTATTTTATACTGCTATTCAGTTTATCCTATATCAGTAGACTGTACACTCTCTGAGGGCAGAAACCTGTTTGTTTGTTTGTTTGTTTTAGCATACAGTGGAATATTTAATATATAGACTGATAGGGAAAAATCTAAGCCTCTGAATACCTATTGTTCTACTTCTTACACTGATGACCCCTAGCCTACCCTTGATTGTTTTGAACATGTTAAGGACTAAATATTTGGTGTTTCCTGGAGCGCCTGGTTTTCAGATCTAGTTTCTTGAATCATTTTTACAGAGAAATGATCACTTATCATCACAAACCTCATATTTTGTACCCAGGAAGGTGAAAATCCTATTGTACATGTATATTCCGTGTTGAGATCTAGAAATACTGAAGGCACCAAAACTGCATCTTTTTTTGGTTTGTTTTCACTTTAATAAACTCTCTTTCCATGACAAAAACTTTCCATAGACTGGCGCATTTTGAAGAGAAAAACAGAATTCCTTGAATTTGGTACTTGGTGAGCTCATGGAGAAATGCAGTCTCTGGATGTGAATAATCCGTATTTGCCCTATATATTTAACAGCACCTTGGATCTTGTTTGGTCATTGAGTTGTAGAAGAGATGTTATGATTTAACATTAACTATATTAGGAACTGTTTGTAACTAAGCCTGCTGGGAAAACTTGGATTACTTAAGAACTAGAGATTTTTAAAATGTAACGTCATGAGTTGGTAGCTATTAAATGTTGTTAAAAAGATGAAGGCATAAGATTTCCAGGTGATGATACAAAAAAATTAGGATACAAAACACCAGTAATGTCTTTGATTTCAAGAATGAAGTTTGTGCCCAGAAAGTTTTGCCTTTGTTAATAACTGTGAAAACTATTGTTATCAACTGTGACAAGTACAACAAAATAAATTATTAATGACCGTTCGAATATGCAGATAGTATGCACATAGGGATCTGGCTTGGTAGAAGAGTAAAACTCTCAGGACTGAGGAGGAATACTTTTTGTGTTTTTACACATTCCTTAGTTCCTCAGCTCTGTCTAGGAAAAGGCTCACACCACTTCTTAATCTATTTTTTAAGGTGCTTTCCAAAGCTCATTAGGAGATCTTCTTCCTCCTTAGAAGTCATAAGAGAAGCATTAACCATTAGTGAGCCAAAGCGAAGTCTGTTCTGTATAGCTCCATACCAATGGGAATTGGTATGAAATACTATCTTAGCAATAGTTTTTTCAGTCCATTGAATTATAAATCACTATTCACTGTGTTCTTATTTGCAAGGCCTGTGCTGCAGACTGCTGGGGATAATTAGTTGAATGGATTAAGTGTCTGCCCTCTAGGGGAGAACAAAGTAGTTACACAAAGTTGGAGTATGTTAAAGCCACACACATAATCAATAGGAAGATTTATGGGACTTCAGAAAAGGTATAAAATGTACGTTTGACTAATAATCAGAAATATCTTTATGGAAGAGGAAACTATGAGTTGAGCAATGAAAAATGTATAGAATTAGGTAATCGTAGATGAGTGGGAGGGGCAAGTGTTCAAATTTTTAATTACCTACTACCTGGCCAACTGAATGGAAGACAGATCAGTATTCTCATTCCAAAGAAAGGTGTCCTAATAGAGTGCAAAAATGTAGCAAACAATATCATTACTATCACATGCAAACAAGATTCTGCTGAAAATTAGCCGAAAATGACTGGAACAACACATCAGCAGAGAACTTCCAGATGTGCAGGCTGGGTTTAGAAGAGGCCGTGGTACTAGAAATATTATAGCTAATTTTAGATGGATCGTGGCTGAAAGCAGAGAGTACCAGAGGAATGTCTGTGTTACGTTAACTGTGCAAAGACATTTGACTGTGTGGATAACAACAAACTGTGGCTAACTCTGAGAAGAATGGGAATCCCAGGACATTTGATTGTGCTTATGCAAAACTTAATACTTGGACTAGGAAGCAGTTGTAAGAACAGAGCAAGGAAACACTTCATGATTCAAAATTGAGAAGGAGATACGCCAGGGATGTGTCCTAGCTCTATACCATTTCAATCTATATGCAGAACTCATCTTCCAGGAAGCTGCTGGGCTCTGTTAGGTGGAATTTGGCAACAGGATTGGAGGACGACTTAATCAGCAACCTGCATTATGCAGATGACACAACCTACATTGCTGAAACTGAGGAAGACATGAAGCACTTGCTGCGGAAGGTCAAGGACTACAGTCTTTAATATGGATTAAAGGTCAACATCAAAAAGACAGATTCTCACCAGTGGGCCATTTAGTACCATCATGATAGACAGTGAAGAGATTGAGATTGTTAACAGCTTCAGTTTGCTTGGCTCCACAATTAACACTCTTGGTATCAGCAGCCAGAAAATTAAAAGACAAATTGCACTGGGAAAGTCTGCTGTCAGGGACCTCTCCAGAGTACTGAAGAGCAACAAGGTCAGTCTGGAGACTAAGGTGCTCCTGATCCAGGCCATAGTCTTCACAATTGTTTACTATGTGTCAGAGAACTGGACAATGATTTAGGGATTATAGAAGGAGAGTTGATGCCTTTGAGCTGTAGTGCTGGAGAAGAGTATTGAATATACCGTGGACTGGTAGGAGAACAAATAGGCTCTTCCTAGAGAGGGTGAAACCAGACTGCTCCTTGGAGGCAAAGATTCTGAATCTTCTGACATTGGGAAAATTGCAAGGAGGGAGGGATCAGTCCTTAGAGAGCAACATCATGCTTGAGAGGGTGGAGGAACAGTGCAAGAGAGGAAGACCCTTGATGAGATGGATTGACTCAGTGACTGGGGTAATGAGGGTAGGTGTGTCAGAGACAGTATGATTGACCCAGAATAGAGCAGGGTTCAGTGCTGTTGTCCATAGGGTCGCTGTGAGTCATAAGCGACTGGATGGCACATAACAACAAAATAACTGCAGTTGCTCTAGAATATTCTCCACCTGGAAGTTTTGAATCTGCATCAATAAGCATAGCAGTTCAATCTCTTTTGTAAGACCAGAGTTCAGGAAGGCAGTCGTTTTGCTCTCAAATATGTCCCATAAGTGGGTTTGCCGCAGGTTTCATCTTATTACTTACAGATGTTTTTGTTCTATGATTGGCTCACAGCTTTGAAACTCAGAGAAATGGACTGGTGTTTATCTATGATATGGGTGGTTCTAATTATGCCAACTTTGAACTGGATCTTGGCAAGAAAGTTCTAAACCTGCTGAAGGTAAGTTTGTGGTAAGCCCCTCTTAACTCTCCCTTCAATGATTAGCATGCTTTACTCCACCCACCCCCATCTCTACCCCCCTCCTAATTCTTTAGACTTTGGAAAAAAGATTGAGAAATGGTCTAGACTTCAGATATTGTGTTGAATTTAAAGGTCATTCCTAAATGATGGCTAATATCTAGTGCTTCAGAACAAGAAGTGGTCTTAAAAGTAAAGTGATACTACAATACAGAGAGAAGAATCTCGTATACACTGTGATCTCCAGGTAATAATTAAGGAACTCTGTAGCCTAGTGGTAAAGAGATGCACTATGAATGCAAAGGTATGCAATTCAGTCCACCAGGTACTCTGCTGGAGAGATGAGTAGTCGCCTCCTATGCGATTTACTGCCTCTGAAAATCCCCTAGGGGTCAGCTATGAGTTGGTTCCTGCTTTGAAGGCAAATGACAGCAGCAGCTAATTAATAATTATGTATCCATACTGGTTCATCAGTTGTAACAAATGTACCACACCAGTGCAAGATTTTACTAATTAGTGTGCAGGAGTAGGGATTATTTGGAAACTGCCTTTTTTTTTTATGTCTCCTTTTAAAAAAATTTTTATTTTATTAATTTTAATGAACATTTAGAGATTTTGGATTTCCATTCATTCATCGTTGCACTTTTCTCCCTACCCAGCGCTCCCAAGCAGTTCACTCCTCTCTTTGAAAAGTAAGAGAAAAAGTCTTTCATTGGTATATACACCCCACCACTGCCCCAGTACACTCCACTATTCAACCTTAATTCTGGACTCTTGTGATAATCATAATACCCTATAATATATCGCTTTTAAATTGTTCTCTCCCATATCTGTTTCAATACAGTATACATAATTTATCCAGTTTTTCTCAGTCTTACCCCAACCCTGATGTCAGTCTCATTCTACAACAGTGGCACCATGCAGTAATTGTCCTTTTGTGACTGAGATATTTCACTCAGCATAATTAATGTCCTCTAGGGTCACCCATTTTGAATAATATTGCATGAGTTCCTTGTTTTTCAATGCACTGTAGTATCCCATTATGCAAATATACCACAGCTTCTCTATACATTCGTTTGTTGATGGGCACTTAGGTTGTTTCCAACTCCTTGCTATTGTGAACAAAGCTGTGATAAACATGGGTGTGCATGTGTCTTCTTGGATGTCAGTTATGGTCTCTTTGGGATATATTCCCAGTAGTGGGATTGGTATCTCTATTTGCAACTTTTTGAGAAAGTGCCATACTGCCTTCCACAGTGGTTGCACCATTTTACACTCCCACCAGTAGTGAATAAAGGTTCCAGTTTCTCCACAAGCTCACTAGCATTTGTTGCTTTCTGTTCTGTTAAATTTTGCTATCTGACTGGGGTGAGATGATATCTCATAGTTGTTTTGATTTGCATTTCTCTTAGAGCTAGGGATTTTGAACATTTCTTCATGTGCTTGTTGGCCGTCTGAATGTCTTCTTTGATGAAGTATCTGTTCATATCCTGTGCCCATTTTTCAATTGGATTTATCTTGTGGTGCTCAAGTATTTTATAAGTTCTAGATATAAGTTCCATACCTGACAGGTCATTACCAAATACTTTTTCCCCGTCCGTGGCTTCACTTTTTACCCTGTTGGAGAAGGTTTTGGATGTGTATAAGTTGATTCTTAGAAGTTCCCATTCATCTGTTTTATCTTCTCCTGGTTGTAGAGAAAGTGTGCTTTTTGAGGAAGGAGCCCTTGTAACATAGTAGGTTAATAGTTGGATTTATGGCCATTAGTTGCTCTGCTGTGCAAGAAAAAATTGAGGTAGTCTCATCCCATTAAAATTCACACCCTTAGAAATCTGATGGTGAGTCTCCATGAGCATCATTCAGTACCAGTCATTTTGGGGCTTGGTAGTTTCTAAGGAGCCCTTGTCGCACATGAGAGTGTAACAGTTTGAAACCACCAACCCCATTGTGGGGAAAAAGATGTAGCAATCTGCTTTTGTAGAGATTACAGCTTTGGAACCCCTGTGTGGCAGTTCCTATCCAGTCCTGTAGTCACTCTGAGTAGGAATAAACTCTGCTGCAACTGTTACATACTTTCAGCTCCTTTTTTCTATGACTCTAACCCTGAAGGAACACATAAAACCTATTCATTTTTTAAAAAAGTAAGAAGAATTAAAATTTAAAATACAGGAGAAAATTCCAAGGTATAAAGTAGAATCACCTTTTTTTGCCAATAATTTTATTATTATTATTATTTTTAATGAAAATTTACAGAGATTTTGGACATTTTTCATAAGAATTTATGAAGATCACTAGACTTACTAGACTGAGGCTCAATGTCAAGAAGATAAAGATTCTCACCATTGGACCAGTTGGCAGCATCAGGATGGATGCAAAGAGATTGAGATTGTTCACAGCTTCAGTTTGCTCGGCTCCACAGTCAACAGTTTTGGCACCAGCAGCCAGGAAATTAAAAAAAAACATATTGCAATGGAACAGTCTGCTGTTAGGGACCTCTTTAAATTACTCAAGAGCAACGGTGTGTCTCTGGAGACTAAGGTGTGTCTGATACAGGCCATGGTCTTTGCAATCACTTGTTACGCATCAGAGAGCTGGACAATGACTAGGGAGGATAGAAGGAGAATTGATTCCTTTGAGTTGTGGTGCTGGAGAAGAGAATTGAATGTACCATGGATTGCCAAGAAAACAAACAGGTTCATCCTGGAGAGGGTTAAACCAGGCTACTCCTTGGAGTCAAGGATTCTGGGGCTTCGTCTGTCATACTTTGGACATGTTTGTAAGGAGGGACAGATCGTTGGAGAGGGACATCATGCTTGGTAGGGTAGAGGGACAGCGCAAGAGGGGAAGACCCTCTGAGGTGAATTGATTCAGTGACTGGGGTAATTGGGATGGGTGTGTCAGAGGAAGTGCGATTGGCACAGGATAGGGCAGGGTTTTAGGGCTGTTGTACATAGGGTTGCTGTGAGTCGCAAGCGACTCGATGGCACATAACAACAGCAGTGAATTACAGATGTTTTTGGCTTGTGATTTCCATTGTGACATAAGTATATGTACATACACTATGTGAATTTATATTCAAAAGTTTATAACTCCTAAAATGTAAAGTTTAAAAAAAAAAACCCAAGAAAAATCCAAACAAGCAAAATTAAAGAAGAAAACTAGAAAAATTTTTAATTCCTATTCCAAACTCTTAGATCCAGAGGTGATTTTAAATTTTTTGCGCTTAAAAAATAATATGGCCTGTGTGCCAGTCAGTAACTGAATGTAGTATACCTGTTATTATTATGGTTATATATGGTGGTATTTTACTGTATTCACTGGTTGTTTTCCCCTGTAATAAATGGGGGAAATAAAGGCTTTAAGTAGCTTGTGATCTTTCAGGTCAGATTTTATTGACTATTGATTTTTTACATCAAACTTACAAAAGACTTTTCTGAGTTGTTTTGAGTTTAATATTGAGAATGAGGATGTGTAAATCTATGTGTTTGTATTATATAACAAAATAAAAAAGTTATATATATGTATTATAAAACTGAATAGAAAAGTTATGTATATGTATTATAAAACAAAATAGAAAAGTTTCACAAAGTACACTTCCCAGTGTGCAATCACTTTGATTAATCTCTTTCATAGTTTAAAAATATTAGTCATTAGTTGATTAGTCATTAGTCAAAAGTTGATTTCAGGACACTGAGCAGCCACAACATGCAATATGAAAAACATTGGTCTAGGTCTGTGTTCCAGCATCTACCTTCAAACTAGGTTTTTAGAAGTCTTTATTTACAGTTACAACTGTAAAACAGAAATTATCATTAGCATCTAAATATAACTATTTTGGCATACGTTTTTAATATTTATTAATATTAGGTAGCTGTAAAAGTAAGCCGTATGTATGTAATTATTATGGTAGTATATTTTAAAAATACTTATTTTGTAAAATAAGGTTTTCCATGTATCAGTGTTGTCACATTCTTTTTTTTCTTAATTTTTTAAAATTCTTTTATTATTGTGTGTGTGTGTGTGTGTACTGTCATATCAGATCTGATTGGTACAGAAGGAGATTGTCCCTCCTTCTCCAGCAGAGCATCTGGTGGATTCGAACCACATACCTCTAGGATTGCAGTGCAACTTCTTGTCACTAGGCCACCAGAGCTCCCTCACATTCATTTTTTTTTAAGCCTTAGGTATACTATATAATACTATTAAGAATAGTATTAATCATATGTAACATGCTCTCTTCTTTTACCCTTGCAGAGCTCTCTTATTTTAAATAATTAACTTTAAAAATAATGTGAACACCCATGAATCTACCACCCAAACTGAAACCAGCTTGAGAAATAATTTATGTTTACCTGTGTGCTCTTTTCTACCCATTCCGTTTTATTCCTCTTCCAGAGGCAACACTTGTCCTAAATTCTGTGTTATCTCTGGTTTTTAAAAAATAATTTTTTCAAATATGTCTAAATAATGTTTGGTTGGTTTTGAACCTTGTAAAGAAAGTTTTATAGAACATTAGGACTCATCTGTTTCACTAATCATTCCATTACTGTAATTCAGGTTGTGCAGGCAGTGTGACTCATTCCTTTTCATGATTGTGCGTTTTTTTCATTGATGACAGTTTATCTACTGTTCTGTTGTTGGCTTCTTTAATGAGTTTTGCTATTATGAAAAGTGCTACTGTGAGCAAGTGTTTAAATGTCTTCTGGTATATGTGTGCAAAATTGCCTCGATGGCAGCATTTATCAACCTCTTATTGCCTCATTAAAAATTCTATCTCAGTTTCTTAGTGTTGTTAAAACAGAAATAACCCAAATAGGTAGCTTCAGTGAACATAAATTTATTTTCTCACATTAGGAAGTTAGAAGTCTTTGTCAGTTCTGGGATAAGATCTTTGTCTCTTTTCAGCTTCTGTTCCCTGGAAATCTTCATGCGGTATAACATCTTTATTCCCCATCTGTGTGTCCTTGCTTCTATCCTAGTTTGTTCTTTTTATATCTCAGAGGTGATTGGTTCAACACACACTGTACACCAGTGGTCTCATCTCATTAACATAATGAAGCCCTATTCTCAAATGGGATTATATCCACAGGTATAGGAGTTAGAATTTACAGCACATTCTTAGGGAACACAGTTCAGTGTGGAACAGGACCTTTTAAAACAGTCTTTTCTCAAATTGTACCTTTCTCAATAAAATTTTCATATAGATGTACTCTAGATCTCTTTATATGTTAACTGTTTATTTTGTTCTCACTAGATTAGGTTCAGATTTGGTTCTAGACCATGGCAATAAAGTAAGTCACACAAAATTGTTTTATTTCCAAGTACATGTAAAACTTACACTACGTACAACAACCCAGACTAAGAGGTACACTGCAGAGAGGATGGGGGAAGGGAGAATTAATTGTGTTATAATGAATGAATACTTTTTTTTCTATAATTATATTTTATTAATTTTCATAAACATTTACAGAGATTTTGGGTTTCCATTCATTCATTGTTGCATGAATGAATTCTTAAAAAAACAAAAAACATGAACTCGGGGAGGAGGAAGGGAGGGAAAGGGAAGTAAAATGTACAACAATGCATGAATGAAAATCTAACTTTTCTGTAAACTTCGTTAAAATCACAAAATAAAATCTTTTTTAAAATATTTATACTTATACTTGAGTGTTACTGTGTACTGCAGAGTCAGGACCAACCTATAGCTGAGAGGCAGCTAATAGCACAGGAGGAGATTGCCCATCCTTTTCCTGTGGAGCAGCTGGTGGCCTCGATTGCCTTTGGGATTGTAGCATACCTTCTTGCCAGTAGGCCTCCCTAGTAGTCTATTAAATATTTAATGTTTTTATTATGGACCATTGAGTCAGAACTGACTCATAGCTGACCCTGTAATGAGTTTTCAGAGGCTGGATATCACACAGAAGATTACCTTTTTTTTTCCCCTCCTACAGAGCAGCTGGTGAATTTGAACTGCATGTCTTTGTGTTGGCAGCACAACTCCTTACCCAGTAGATTACCAGAGCTCCCTAAATGTGCAGTTGTTTTGTGCTATCAAGTCAGAACTGACCCAGAGCTGACAGACAGTCCAGCAGGTCTTCAGAGGCAGTATATCATATGTCCATCCTTCTTTTGAGGAGCAGGTAGTAGATTTGAACCACATGCCTTTGGGAATGCATCAGAGCTTCTTGCCACTAGGGCACCAGCACTCCCTGAAATAATGCAGTAGCATTTTGGAAAAGTTTGAAATACTGTTAGGATTACCACACTGTAACACAGAACCAAAAGTGAGCACATGCATGGAAAAATGACACCAATTGACTTACTTGCTACTTACATGGTTGCCACTAACTTCCAATTTGTAATAGGTGGATTTCTACAAAGTGCAGTAAAGAAAAGTGCAATAAAATGAGGTATGCCTTTAAATCAGTATCTTGTATAATTTACATTTTTTTATTAATGTAATTTTTTTATATTACTAGCCATATATGCTTCTTGTGTGAAATGCCTGTTTCTGACTCTTCTCATTTTCCTTTTAGTTTCTTCATTTATAAATTTATAATTTTATTTTTTAATTTCAATAATATATAAAAACTACAAACATGTAAATGGAGAAATCAATAGGAAAATGAGTAAAATACATTATTAATGAACTCTGATGGCTTAGTGGTAAGATACTGCCCTGCAATGCCAAAGGCAAGCAGTTCAAATCCACTAGCTGCTCCAAAGGAGAAGGATGGGCAGTCTCCTCCTGTGTGTTAACTGCCTCTGAAAACCACTGGAGGGTCAGCTATGGGTAGGTTCTGACTCATTGGTAAACAACAACATATGTGAAAAAGAACTCTGAAGTATCTATAAGGTATTGATATCCATGTAGACATGTTGTCAGGGGGAGCCAGTCCTTGGAAGAGTAGATCATGCTGGGGCTTGTGGAGGGTTAGAAAAGGAGAGAAACACCCTCGATGAGATGGATTGACACATTAGATGTAACAATGGACCCGAGCAGGTCAGATCATGAGGATGGCACAGGATAGGGTGAGGTTCAGATCGCTTTTTCTACTGTGAGTAGAAGTAAACTCGATAATATCTAACAACAATAAAACTTGCAAGTAGGTTTTTCCCCCTCTTTTTATTAAGTCCTTTTGACTAGTAAATAGGAATCTCTTTGTGGTTTAATGTGTCTAGTTTTTATTTAGTGTGTACTGTCATAAGCCCTTTCTTACACCAAAGTCAGGGAAAAAACCTATTCACTGCTGTTTCCTTTTAAAGGAGATCTATGATATAGTGCCATAAAGAATTGTACTGCTAACTCAAAGGCCAAGTTTCTCTGGCAGTTCAATCCACTAGCAACTCTGAGGGTGAAAGATGGACATTCTTCTTCCTTGCAGTCTACAGCCTTGGAAGATCTAATGGAGGGATCAGTTATGAATCAGTTCCAACTCAGTGGCAATGAGTTTGAACTTGAGTTTTATTTTCTTTAAGAGTTGGGGTTTGTTGTGTTTTCTTTTTTTGTCATGTAAGCTCTTCAATATCTGGAATTGATATTTTGGTATGGTGTGAGATGTAAGGATATGACTTGTTTTCCTCCTATGGACTGGCTATCTTTTTCTTTCTAGTTCTACATAATGTGTAGTCCCTCATTCCCCAGTTTGTAGGTTCTATTTGTCATTCTTAACAAAGCCACAATATCCTGATAAGTTAATATACCTTCTGCAGCAAATGCCTGAGGTCCTCCTGAGTTTCAGAAAGCAAGGTTGAGTCATCTGTATAATTCAGGTTGTTGATGAGTCTTCCTTCAGTCCTGATGTCACATTTCTCCTCATAGAGTCCAGCCTTCCGGATGATCTGTTCCATGTATAGATAGAAAAAGGTATGGCGATAGGATGCATCCTTGTCATATACCTTTCCTGATTTTGAACCATGCAGTATTTCCTTGCTCTGTTCTGATGACTGCCTCCTGGGCCAATTATAGGTTTAGGCTTAAACACAGTCTAGTGTTTTGGGTTTCCCATTCTTCTCAAAGTTAGCTGCAGTTTGTTGTGATCCACACAGTCAAATGGCTTTGCATAGTTGATGAAACACAGATAGACGTTCCTTTGGTACTCTCTGCTTTCAGCCAAAATCCATCTAACATTGGCTGTAATGTCCCTAGTACCATGGCCCCATCTAAACTCGACCTGCACATCTGGCAGTTCTCTGTTGATGTGCCATTCCAGTTGTTTTTTTGATAGCTGCTCTTAGGGAAATGATGGTATGGACAACCTCCCATTGGATGGATGGATTAGCTTAGACTTGATGGTGTACAACAGCAATAGTCAGTAGTAGCAGCAATAGCAGTAGTCAGTATATGAGAACTCCAATCTCTCCACCCCCTCACCAACATTTGGTTTTTTTTCTAATCATTACTGTTGTTGTTAGGTTCAGATATCATCTTATTGTTGGTTTTATTTTTTCAATTTAGCAAAACAAATGAAAAAGATTTATTAGGCAATAAGATAGTGGCACAGCTAGTCTAAGGTGAGCATGCCAAAGAGTCAAAGTGAAAAAAAAGATGAGAGAAGAAAGAGAAAGGCCCCCTGGAAAGATGGGGATGAATCAGACCTTATAGCACACTGTCAGTAGAAAAGGAGAGTAAGAGCCTCATTGTTTGATTTGCATCACTCTGATGGCATAATCTGTAGGAAGTTGCGCTGCTAACCCAAAGGCTGTGCCATTCTAGTAATTTAAATCCACCAGTAGCTCAGCAGGCGGAAGATGAGCAGTCTCTTCCTGTGCGATTTACAGCCTCGGAAACCCAATGGACTGTGATTTGGTTCCAACTGGACAGCAATGAGTTTTGAGTTTTGAATGGCTAATGACTGTAAACATCTCTTGATTTATTGACTGGTGCAGTGTCTGTTCATATCCTTTGTCCAATTTTTATTTGGAGTTTTGTTGCATTTGTCTTTTGTTGTTGATGGCTTGATATTTTCTGTAAATGTTAGAAGTTGTTGTTATGTGCCATTAAGTCAATGGTAACTCATAGCGACCCTATGTACAATAGCTCAGAACTTTGCCCTATTGAGAGCCAGTCTCATTGCCTCTGACACATTTACCCCATGACTCGTCATTGAGTCAATCCATCTTACCCAGAGTCGTCTTCTCCTGCTCTATTCCTCCATCCTTACAAACAGGATGCCCTTCTTAAAGGACTGGTCCCTCCTGGCAGCATGACCAAAGTATGAGATGGAGCTTTCAAATCCTTGCCTCCAAGGAGCAACTTGGTTTCACCTTCTCTAGGACAGACCTGTTTGTACTCTTGACAGTCCATGATATATTCAATATTCTTCTCCAGCACCACAACTCAAAGGCATCAATTCTGTCATCCTTAGTCTTTGTCCAGCTATCTGATGCATAGTAAATAATTGCGAAAGCCATGGCTTGAATCAGGTGTACTTTAGTTTCTAGAATGACACCATTGCTCTTCAGTACTCTGGAGAGGTCCTTGATTTTCACAGTGCAGTTAATCTTTTGGTTTCCTGACTGCTGGTGTCAAGAGTCTTGATTGTTGAACCAAGCAAACGGAAATTGTTAACAATCTCAGTCTTTTCTCTATCAGAATGCTACCTATTGACCTCCTTGATATGTCATTGCTAAAAGTTTTTTCTTAATCTGTTGGCTTTCTCTTTACTCTTGGAGAAATACATTGTTGTTGTTGTTATGTGCCATCGAGTCATTTACGACTCATAGCGACCCTATGTACAGGAGCCCTAAACGCCATTCTATCCTGTGCCAACCTCGCTGTCTCAAACACATTCATTCCCACCACTCCACTCACAGAATCGATCCATCTCATCGAGGGTCTTCCTCTCCTGCACCATCCCTCCACTCTTCCAAACATGATGTCCCTCTCCAAGGACCAGTCCCTCCTTGCAACATGCCCAACATATGTCAGACAAAGCTTCAGAATCCTTGACTCCAGGGAACATTCTGGCTTCACCATCTCCAGGACAAACCTATTTGTTCTCCTAGCAGTCCATGGTATATTCAACACTCTTCTCCAGCACCACAGCTCAAAGGCATCGATTCTCCTTCTATCCTCCTTGGTCATTGTCCAACTCTCTGATGCATAGCACGTAATTGCAAAGACTGTAGCCTGGATCAGGCACACCTTAATCTCCAGCCTGACATCGTTGCACTTCAGTACTCTTGAGAGGTCCCTCACAGCTGACTTTCCCAATGCAATTCATCTCCTGATTTCCTGGCTGCTGGTACCAAGAATGTTGACTGTGGAGCCAAGCAAACTAAAACTGTTAACTGTCTCAATCTCTTCACCATCCATACTGATGCTGCCAATTGGCCCAGTGGTGAGAATCTTTGTTTTCTTGATATTGAGCTTCAGTCCATATTGAAGACTGCAGTCCTTGACTTTCTGCAGCAAGCACTTCAGGTCCTCCTCAGTTTCAGCGAGCAGGGTTGTGTCATCCGCATAACGCAGGTTGTTGATGATTCTTCCACCAATCCTGATACCGCATTCCTCCTCGTACAGCCCAGCGTGTCGGATGATCTGTTCTGCATACAGATTGAAAAGGTATGGAGACAAAATACATCCCTGGTGGACCCCTTTCTTGATTTTGAACCATCCAGTGTCTCCCTGCTCTGTTCTGACGACTGCTTCTTGGTCCAAGTATAGATTTTGCATTAGCACGATCAAATGTTCTGGGATTCCCATTCTTCTCAGAGTCAGCCATAGCTTGTTGTGATCCACACAGTCAAAAGCTTTTACATAGTCAATGAAGCACAGAAAGACATTCTAGTTTATCTTTTATTGTTTGTAAATTTTCAGTTATGTTTGATAGCCTATTTATGTGATAAATAAGGGCCTTAAGTTTATTCCTGGTTTTTCCCACGTGATCCTCATAATTTAATCTTTTGTTCTTTGGTCCATCTTGAGCTGTCTTTTCCTATGTAGTTTGAAGTATAGCTCTGGTTTCATTTTTCAGCAAATAAAGAAACTTTCTCTTCCCATTTAATGGATTTTGGCCCTTTGTATAGGATCAGCTGTCATAGGTGGATGGACTTACATTTACAATTCTGTTCCATTGGTCTGTGTGCCTGTGCTAGGCTGTGTTTGACTACGGTGGCTGTGTAGTAGGTTTTGTGATTGAGAAGTGTGTGACCTCCTACTTTATTCTCTTTTAGTAGTGCTTTGCTTAACCAGGTCTCTTTCCTTTCCATGTGGACTTGGTGATTAATTTTTCCATCTCTTTATGGAATATTGATGGATCTAGATGTAGAGGACATTATGCATATATTTCCCTGTGGGTAGTGTGAATATTTTCATAATCCAAGAGCATGGATCTGTGTAGGTCTCTTAGTTTCTTGCAGTAATGTTTTGTAGTGTGTGTAGGTTTGTTTATTAAATCTTTTATATTCCTGGATAGGTTTATCCCTAATTATTTCGCCTTTTTTGAGAGGCAACTGTAAATATAAAAGGGAGCACTGGTGGCCAAGTAGTCATGAATTGCACTCCTAACCCAAAGGCAGGCGGGTTGAATCCACTGACTATTCCTTGGGAGGAGGATGGGCAGTCTTCTCCTGTATCATTTACAGCCTTGAAAACCTACTAGAGGGTCAGCTGTGAGCCAGTTCTGACTTGATGACACATAACAACAACAACATTATAAATGATAATGTTTTCCTGTTTCCTTTTCAGAGTTTTCTATGTTGTTATTGTTTTTGTTAGGTTCCATCCAGTCCACTAACTCATAGTGACCTTGTTTACAACAGAATAAAACCTTGCCTGATCCTGCACCATCCTTACTCTGCTGTGCTTACGATCATAATTGCGGTCATGGTGTCAGGCCATCTCCCTGTGGGTCTTCCTCTTTTTTGCTGGCCCTCTCCTTTTACAACCATGATGAGATAATTCTTCAGGGACTAGCCCTTCCTGGTAACAACACATCAGAAGTATATGAGATAAAGTCCACCATCCTTGTTTATAAAGAGCACCATGATCACACTTCCAAGACAGATTTGTTTGTTTTTTTGGTAGCCCGTAGTATATTCAGTATTATTTGCCAGCATCATCACAAGCCAAAGACATTAGATTATTTGAACTTTTTTATTCATTGTCCAACTTTCATTTACACATGAAGAAATAAAAAAATACTGTGACTTGGCTTTCTGTTCCTCATCAGTTGACAGATAGCACTCCCTGAGACACAGTGGGGAAGGTCAGAGTAAATGGGATTTGGCTGTATTGGATACCTGCTCAACAGGGTTGCTTTTAACTCTGGCACAGTAGATTTTGGTGCTATCAATTACCCCTTCTTTGACATCACCTACATAGTCTATAAGTTCAGTATGATTCCACCCATGGTCTATGTTCCAGTGTGATTCCATCCATGGCAAATTCAATGGCATTGTCAAGTCTGAGAATGGGAAGCTGATCATCAGTGGGAAAGGCAGCACTATCTTCCAGGAGTGAGATCCTGCCAACATCAAGCAGGGTGATGCTGGTGTTGAGTATGTTACGGGGTCTGCTGATGTCTTCACAACCTTGGAGAAGGCTGGGTTCACTTGAAGAGTGGTGCCAAACAGATAATCATCTCTGTTCCTTCTGCCGATGCCCCCATGATTGTGATGGGCAAGAACTATGAAAAGTATGACAACTCTCAAGATTTTCAGCAATGCCTCCTGTACCACCAGCTGCCTACCATACCCCACCTGGCCAGGGTGATTTGTGACAACTTTGGCATTGTAGCAGGTACTCATGACCACAGTCTATGTCATCATTACCACACAGAAGACTGTGGATGGCCCTTCTGGAGAGCTGTGGCACAATGGCCATAGAACTGCCCAGAATATCACCCTGCATCTGCTGGTACTGCCAAGGCTGTGGGGAAAGTCATCCCTGAGCCGAATGGGAAATTCACTGGCATGGCTTTCTGTGCCCCCACTCCCAGTATTTTAGTTGTGGATCTAACCTGCTATCAGGAGAAAGCTGCTGAATAAGATGACATCAAAAAAGTAGAAAAACAGGCATCAGAAGAGTCCCTATAGGGTATCTTGTAATACACTGAAGACCAGGTTGTTTCCTGTGACTTTAACAGTGACACCTACTCTTCCCCTTTTGATTCTGGGGCTGGCATAACCACTTTGTCAAACTCATTTCCTGATATGACAATGAATACAGTAACCAGGTGGTTGATCTGGTGGTTCACATGACCGCCAAAGAATAAGAGCCTCTTGGACCACCAGCCCCAGCAATAGCACTAGAAAAGAAAGACACTGTCAGCTGCTTGGGAGTCCTTGCCCCAATTCATCCCTCCACCTAATGAGAATCTCACATGCTTGGCACAGCTTCCATCCAGTCCCCTTAAGAAAGGTGAGAGGCTTATAGACCCATCTTGTCATGTACCATCAATAAAATATACTGTTGTTGTTGTTGTTATGTGCTGTGCTATCATGTCTTTTGCTCCTCATAGCAACCCTATATACAACAGCTCTGAAACCTGCTCTATCCTGAGCCAACCTTGTCTCTGACACCCCTACCTCCATTACCTTAGTCACGAGTCAATCCATCTCATCAAGGGTTTTCCTCTCTTGCACTGTCCCACCACCCTCCCAAGCATGATGTTCCTCTCTAAGGGTCCCTTCTTGCAGTATTCCCAGAGTATGTCGGACAAAGCTTCAAAATCCTTGCTTCACCATTACTAGAACAAGCTTGTTTGTTCTCCTACTAGTCCATGGTATATTCAGTACTCTTCTCCAGCACCACAGCTCAGAAGCATCACTTCCCCTTCTGTCATCCCTAGTTACTGTCCAGCTTTCTGATGCATACCACATATTTGCAAAGACTATGGCCTGTATCAGGTGCATCTCAAGTCTCCAGACTGACATTTTGCTCTGGAGAGGTCCTTGACAGTACACTTCCCCAGTGCAATTCATCCTTTTATTTCCTGGCTGTTGGTACCAGGAGTGTTGATTGTGGACCCAAGCATACTGAAGCTGTTAACAGTCTCAGTCACTTCCCCATCTATCATGATGTTGCCATTCGTCCCAGTGGTGAGAATCTTTTTCCTCTTGGTGTTGAGTTTCAATCCATGTTGAAGGCTGAGTTCTTGACCCTCTGCAGCAAGTGCTTCAGGTCCCCCTGTTTCAGCACGCAAAATTGTGTCATCTGCATAATGCACGTTGTTGATGAGTCTTCCTCCAATTTTGATGCCACATTCCTCCTCATAGAGCCCAGCCTCCCAGATTATCTGTTCTGAATATAGATTGAAAAGGTATGGTGATAGGACGCATCCCTGGAGTATACCCATCCCAATTTTGAACCATACAGTGTTGCCTTGCTTTGTTCTGATGACTACCTCCTGGTCCAAGTATCGGTTTCGCATAAGCACAATCAAGTGTTCTGGGATTCCCATTCTTCTCAAAGTTAGCCACAGTTTGTTGTGATCTATATAGTTAAATGCCTTTGTACAGTCAATGAAACAGAAGTAGACATTCCTCTGGTACTCTTTGCTTTTAACCAATATCCATCTAACATTAGTGATAATATCCTGGCGGTTCTATGTTGATGTGCTTTTTCAGTCGTTTTTAGATCATTTTCAGCAGAATCTTATTTGCAGGTGATATTAATGATACTGTTCGATAAAGAAAATACTGTGGCTTCAGTCAAATGTACCTTAGTCTTTAAGCTGACTTCCTTGCCCTTTCGCACTTTAAAGAGATCTTTAACATATGATTTTCCCAATACACTATGTCTTTGGATTTTTTTACTACTATTTCCGTGAGTGTTTATTGTGAATTATTTTGTAAAGTATAAAATTAAACTATTAATGACTTCAGTCTTTTCTCTATTATGGCGTTGGCTACTGGTCCAGAGGTGAAGATTTTTGTGTTCTTTTGTTGAGATGTAATCTCTGCTGAAGACTGCATATAGCCTTTGAGTTTCATCAATAAATATTTCAAATCTTACTCCTTTTATGCTTAGAAGATTTTGTCATCTTCATATTGCAGCTTATTGATAAATCTTCCTCTAATCTTAATACCACATTCTTCTTTATACAGCTCCCCTTCTTAGATTATTTGCTCAGCATATAGATTGAATAGGCATGGTAAAAAGATACTACCCTAAAAAGGGAGCTTTGGTGGCCTACTGGTAAGAAACCGAACTGCAATCCTGAAAGCAAGAAGTTTAAATCCACCAGTTTCTCTACAGGAGACATATGGGCAATCTCCTCTCGTGTGATTTATTGCCTCTAGAAATCCACTGGAGGGTCAGCTATGGGTTGTTTTCAACTCAATGATACACAACAACAACTCTAACAAAGCTGATACACACCTTTCTTGATTTTAAACCATGCCTTATCCCCTTGTTCATTTAAAATGTTTTCTTCTATGCACAGACGAAGCATGAACAGAATTAAATGTTCTGGAATTAGCATTTTTCACAGTGTTGTCCATAATTTATTACAATCCCCAAAGTTGATTGCCTTTGCATAGTCAGTAAAGCCTAAGTAAATATCTTTCAGTTTATTTCAACTCAATGGCAATGCATTAGATATTTTTTTAATTTTTTTAGCTTTCTAAAAATTCAAAGGAACCCTGATGTTATTTATATTAGGCAACTGACCCAAGTCACACAGACTTTGAAGTCTTCATTTTAAAGGTTATAGAACAGCCTATTTTATTTTTTTTTTTTAGAACAGCCTATTTTAAGATACACCATTTTCCTTGATCACTTCTCAGTTTTGTACAAATGTTTATTTTCCAATTTAAGAATTCTTTTTAACTATCAAAAATAAAGATGTAATTTTTTATTTCTAATTCTTTTATTGTCTCTGTTTATTTCTGTAAGACAGTCTCATAAATGAAATTGCCTGGTCCAAGAATATACATGTTTGTGAGGCTATATAACACCAACCGCTTTCTAGCAATCCTTACTATTCCTTGGAGTTCTCCATGTGCTTTGGCTTTCCCTGGCTCAAGGAGCTTGCTAACACAGGGGCTCATATTCCACTTCTGGTGATTATGTGCTGGTAATACTAAGGACACCCTCTCAGCTTTCTTTCCTCCTTTTTTAACTCTTGGAAGACAGAAGGTATTATAAGCAATAACCTAGAGAAATACCTCTCACATAGAATTAGAACTGTGTTAGGTTTAAATGGTGTTACATTCCACTCTTAATCCTTTCACAACTATTTGGTTAATAAAACAATGGATTCTCATCTCATTGTTTTCAGATTATATCATTACATGCATGTGTGTGTTGTTGCTTTTGAATTTATATTTTGTTTTGAGTGTGTCTTTGGTGGGGGACACAATTTAATCCATGACTGTTAATCCAAGAGTTAAAGGAATATTATATTTAGTCATTGAAATAAATTGTTACCTCTTTATTAGAAGAGGTAAAAGTTACTTTCTCACACTTCAGAGATGTTTAGGGAAGTTTGTTCTGGGTGCTGTGTTCTCTATGCTTCTCATAGAGAACACAGCCACAACTTGGAGACTTTATAGGTTTGGTTCCAGACCACTGCAGTGAAGTAACTCATGCAGTTATTTTGGTTTCCTAGCACTCTTCCTTTACCTTCTACTGTAGTCTATTCAGTGTGCAATAGCCTTATGAAAAAAAATGACATATTAGGAGAATTACCTAAATGTGACATAAAAACATGAAATGAGTACATGGTGTTGGAAAACATAGGGTTGGCATAAACCTTCAGTTGTTATTTGTTGTTTTTTTGTGCCGTCGAGTTGCTTGCGACTCATAGCAATCCAATGTACAACAGCCCTAAACCCTGCTCTCTCCAGTGCCAATCGCACTGCCTCTGACACACCCATCCTTATTACCCCAGTCACTGAATCAATCCACCTCCTAGAGGGTCTTCCCCTCTTGTGCCATCCCTTCACCCTCCCAAGCAAGGTCCCTCTCCAAGGACCTGTCATTCCATACAACATGTCCAAAGTATTTCAGACAAAGCCCCAGAATCCTTGCCTCCAAGGAGCAGCCTGGTTTAACCTTCTCCAGGATGAATCTGTTTGTTTTCTTGGCAGTCCAGGGTACATTCAGTACTCTTCTCCAGCACCACAGCTCAAAGGCATCAATTCTCCTTCTATCCTTCCTAGTCATTGTCCAACTCTCTGATGCATAACAAGTGATTGCAAAGACCAAAGCCTGTATCAGATGCACCTTAGTCTCCAAAGTGACACCATTGCTCTTCAGTACCCTGGAGAGGTCCCTAACAGCAGACTTAACCATCTCAATACGTTTTTTGATTTCCTGGTTACTGGTGCCAAGAATGTTGACCGTGGAGCCAAGCAGACTAAAGTTGTTAACAATCTCAATACCATCCATCCTGATGCTGCCAATCGGTCCAGTGGTGAGAATCTTTGTCTTCTTGACATTGAGCCTCAGTCCATACTGAAGGCTGCAGTCCTTGACCCTCTGCAGCAAGCATTTCAGGTCCTTCTCAGTTTCAGCAAGCAGGGTTGTGTCATCAGCATAATGCAGATTGTTAATAGATCTTCCACCATTCCTGACGCCACACTTCTCCTCATAGAGCCCAGCCTTTCAGATAATCTGTTCTGCATACAGGTTGAAAGGGTATGGAGATAGGACACATCCCTGGCATACACCTTTCCCAATTAGAAAAACAAAAACATATCACACACTCCTCCCCCCATCTGAAGAGCACAGAAAAGCAAAGTAGCCTGTACTTGCAAAACTTTAAAATTAGTAGAACTGAAAGTAGCCAGAGATAGATAATAGATAGAGGAGTTGACTACAATTTCTAATTCTTTTTTTCGAGTTCTTGGGATTGATATTTCCCAGTTAGAATGGCATGATTGTAAGGCATCTGTTCCCATTTGAAAGGCTGGAAGATTGGAAAACAGAAAGAAAGCAAACATTGTGGACCAATAATACATGACTTTTATCTAATCCTGTGCACAGATCAAGAGTTTTCATTTCTCTCAGGCTTAATTTGTTGTTATCCCTCCTTCATATTTATTAATTGAATAGATGAGTAGATAGAGATGGGTGTAATTATATGGATGTCAGAATAAAATAGAATTATGAAAAACAAATGTTTCATATTTAGTCTTTTGTACACTGTGTCAAATCTATTGCTCTGGAATCCATTCCAACCCCTAGCGACATTTTAGGACAGTGTAGAACTTCGCTATTGGATTTCCAAGGCTCTGATCTTCACAGAGGAAGACCGCCACATCTTTCTCCTAGAGACCAGCTGATAGGCTCAAACCATCAGGCTTTTGGTGAGCAACTGAGTCCTTTAAGTACTGCTTTACCAGGCTCTTTCTTGCTATATTAGGAAGGTCGAATTTTTTTCCTATAAAAATTATAACAGTTTCCTTGGTAAATCTAAAAAAAAAATTATAACAGTCAGAACTTTTCTAGGATATATTTGTGTATCCTTTCATTGGGTAGCTGCTAAGAAAAGTAAAACAGTTTTGAGCCATAAAGCTGTATTGGTAATATCATTACTTTTAAAAGTAACTCAGCTTTTAATTTTTAAATTTCTTTTTTAATTATCTTTTCCCTAGCTACTGAAGTAAAACTTGAATTAGGTTGTAAACTCTCCTGATGGGTAAGAATAGGGAGAAGAGCAGAAAATGAACATTTTGGCTTGAAAAGTCCCAGCTCCCATTAGGGCCCTGTTAGAGCTGAAGTAATTGGTGACATTAAATCCTCATGTGTATTCTCCACAGGGAGCATTCCCGGCTCGCTTGAAGAAGGTGCTAATCGTGGGAGCACCCATATGGTTCCGAGTGCCCTATTCCATCATCAGCCTCCTGCTGAAAGATAAAGTCCGGGAGAGGGTAAGACAAGCTAGCTTTGTTGTATTTGGAAGTGGATAGTTGTTACATCACCAATTCTCATATCAAAATTCTAATTAATTTTCTATATTAAAATAATCTTTCTGACTTTCCCTCTAGAGCAGTTTCTGTTAGTATATTCACTCGCATTCTCTTTTCTCCTCATTAACTCAGTACAAGCCATCTCTTGCTATACTGCAAGCTCAGGATAAGGGCAAGGTTCGGATATGTTTTTCACAGGATCACTGTGAGCTCTAGTTGACTTGATGGTACCTAACAACAGCCCTGAAGTTAGAAACCGGACATGGTATGTTTGACCCTTGCCTTCTGGAACACTTTGTGTTCCATTGTTTACTTTGGGATGATTATTACTTCCAAAATTTAGCTTAGTGCTTTACAGTGCTTTATTTAATATGTAATAGCTTTTAATGTAATTGTATTTGTTGAATTGTTTTTTGAATTTGCTCAACTAAAAATAATATTCAATTCCTTTGACAACCAGGGTTGAAGAGTTGCTCCCCTCCCTTACTACCTGGGATTTTTCCTTAAGCCAGCTGATTGCTTTCTCTCTTTAGAAAGTATTGTCCAAAATTCTTAGTTCTCTCACAATCTCCTAAGAATTCTAAGTCTGAAGGATTATAGCTTCACTCTCTGATTATAGCTCTTACGTGAATCTTACTGCTGTTTATTTAGAACTGACACATAGCTAATCCTCCATTGGGTTTTCGAGGCTGTAAATGGAAAGGAAGAGATTACCCATCTTTCTCAGAGCCACTGGTGGATGCAAACCAACAAAGAGGTTGTGAGTGGCATCACAGCTTCCTAGAAATTATACCACTAGACCTCCCCTACATTAAAACATTGACAGATGTGTACGATAATGAAATTGTTCTTTTGATATATTATTACTAGGTATTTTTGTGATAGGTATTACAAAGTTGTATGGATAATACAAATCTTTAAAGTTGAGATGACTGGGTTGGAGAGGGGAAACTGAAATGTTTAGTTCTTTAGAAGATACTTAGGGAACTAGTGACTCAGTGGGAGGGCATAACCCTCAAATAATCCTTGAGATAATTCTGTAGGTAGATTTTTATACCTGAACTGTAGGTAGTATACACCCAGGAAGCTTTGATTGCATAGTCTGGAGGGAACTGTGCTGCTAACCCAAGGTCGCACCTCTCTAGTGAATCCACAGTTGACTTCATGCAGTTTCCATCTTCAGAAATACAATGGAGGGTCAAGTGTGAGAAAGAGAAATACATGCATGTATAAATTCAAAATACATTGATAATCTTTTCTATTCCAGGATATGAGCCCTAGGAACTAAAAATTGAGGAAGACCTTACACTTATGTAGCTCATGGTCCTGAGAGAGAGAAAGAAAGCTGCAGTTTTGTACAAACACAGAAGGGGCTGCCTTCTACTTTAAGTAAGGGCTTTATCCTGATGTGAGCTATGAGTCAACTACAAAAGTGGCAAAGGAAGAAAGGAAAAGCCTTGAAAGAGATCAACGTTTCCGTTCCACACTGGAGAGAACAGATTCCAAGGAGAACCAAGTAGCCTAATTTGGTGTGACATGATTGAGTCCAAGCAGAAATAGAATTTAGGTGTTATGATTACTTATCTAGCATTTTTCTTGGGCTTTTCCACCTTTGATGAATTTTACTTTCATAGAAACTTTTGAGAACATCTATACTGCACTGTGAGTAAAACACAAGATAACTGGCCTAGAATTGGTTGCATTAGTATGGGTTGACAAAAGTAGCCACTGCCTATGTGTTTCTAGTGATCAAAGGTGAGTATCAGCATAAGATGACACTAGGAAGTCTTGTTCATAGTTGAAAGCTTTTGTTGACTGTGCATTCCTTGTGGAAGGTATGTAACAAACTCCAGGAATGAATCTGATCCACATTCTGGGAAATCACCTCTTTGGGAAATCCCTAGGACTTTGATACCTTAGACTGGGTTCTTCAGAGAAGCAAACCCAGTGGAATATATATATAAAGAGATTTATTTCAAGAGAGTGTCTGACTGATTGTGGAAAATAGCAATTCCCAAATTCCTAGGTCAGCACCAGGCTGGAGGCTTCTCCTAATTCATATAGTTAGAGGGGCTGATGAGCCCATAATCAGCAGGTGAGGTGGGAGACTTCTGGGGTTGCAGGTCAGGTAGCAGGCTCATGTTCCAAGAACTGGTGATCAAAGGATGGTGAGTTAGATGGAAGATCTGGGGAGTGTGTTTTGCCAAAACGTCCATAAGTATTATATTTGGGCCACACACCCCAAAAAAACTCCCCTTTCAGCTTATTGACAGCTCACTCAGATCATCAAATGAAAGATGATTATTACATAGTATCTGCAAAAATCACTGAGAATAATGACCTAGCCACATTGACAAAAAATGTTAAACACCATAGCCTTCAATCCCAGACAGATAAAATTTAGACAACTTCTTTTAAAAGTGTACTTACTATTTTTTTTTTTTTATCTCATCTCATTCCTCAAGCCGAATATAAGTACAGCTATTTACTCTCACTGTCTTGGGACTCTTGTGTGTGTGTGTGTGTGTGTGTGTGTGTGTGTGTGTGTGTGTGTGTGTGTGTGTGTGTGTGTCTCCCCTCCACCTGCACATTTAACATGGTTCTTTCTGCCCTTCCAGATTCAGATTTTGAAGACATCTGAAGTTACCCAGCACCTACCCAGGGAGTGCCTTCCTGAAAACCTGGGTGGGTACGTGAAAATTGACCTCGCCAGTTGGAATTTCCAGTTTCTACCCCAGGTGAACGGCCACCCAGATCCCTTCGATGAGATCATCCTGTTCTCCCTCCCTCCTGCCTTAGACTGGGACTCAGTACATGTTCCAGGTCCCCATGCTATGACTATCCAAGAGTTGGTGGACTATGTTAATACCAGGCAAAAGCGAGGGATATATGAGGAGTATGAAGATATCCGTCGTGAGAACCCTGTTGGCACCTTCCACTGTTCCATGTAAGTAGACAAGGTTTGGAACAAGGCTTCATTACCAGGTTGCTTCTGGGAGCATTGGCAACAACCAGTGCCACATTTCCCTTAAAGGAGGCTTTTCTTTGTGTTAAGGAACATGGTTAATTTCAACGATTGTTTCTCTCATCTCTTGTTTGGTGCTTGTTGTCAGCATCTCATGTTCTGAGAGTCTGAAGGTCTTTGGTACCACTAGAGGATCCCTGTAAGAAGGGACACTTTCTTTTAATACTTCCTAAGATGCCGGTGTTAAATGTTAAAAGCAAGTAGATGTTAAATGGGCTGCAATCTATTTCTACCCTCAGTGTGAGCACTGATTGACTCGTTTGGATAGTCTCCCTGAGCTTTTGCTGTTATGTGTATTTATTTTTGTTTTCATCTTATTAGGCCCAGAACATGAGCCCATTCATTTTTTCAATTGAGAGAAAGTTGAATTTTCCATTCAACAGTAATGTTAAATTATATAGTTATACGTTATGTTTTTGATGTTGATTACAATCTCACCTTGTAATAGTACTTTCCACATCGTGTCCCTCTTTGCCATGTTTCCATTTGACCTTTTTCCGTATCCCTTTCTGAATTCTGAGCTTTATCCCTGGGCAAACACTGCCCTTTTGATCTTGTATGGTTGATGACACTAAAGACTGCAAACCTCTTTGGAACTGATCGCCATATAAGCCTCTCTGTTTCATGGCTGAAAATTGAATTACAGGGGTGATTTTTAGTTCAGGTTGAAAAGTGACTGAGGACAATACCTCCAGGAGTTCTAAGAGTCTCTCTCACACCAGTAAGACTTGCCTTTTTTAGGATTTTGTGTTTTGTTTCATATTTTTCTCCAAGTCTGTCAGCTATTTTCTGTTGTGGTAACTCTTTCAGTGGTCAGCAGTGCTACCTGAGCACCATCTAGTTCTTCTGGCCTAATAATTGTGGTGACAGAAATTCATGTGGTTCATAAATTCTTTATTTTTAATTAATCCTTTAATTTTTATCTTCTTCACTCTTCTTTACTCTTCAATGGGGAAGAACCAAAAACTGTACTTTAGGTAGTCTATCACAAACTTTTTAAAGATACCAGTTGCTATTTATTAAAGTAGGGTACACGACATTGTCTTTGTAGACTAGCTAGTGCTAATTGATCTTGATGTCTCCACCCTCTACCCTAGCCTGAAACATTATAATCCTGAGCTCCTAGGCCCTACAACTCATTCCCTCAAGTTGTTTAGTTATAGCTAAGAAGTTTCTGTAATTCTGCCCCTTATTTCTTTACTATATATTTGGATCTATTTAATATTGCTCTAATACATCACTGAAATATCTTCTCAAAAAGGAACAATTAGAGAAATGAATTTCAAGCCTAAGTTCCAATTCAGCCCAAAATATCCTCTGTAACTTATATGAATTCTTCCCTTCATTTTTCCAGATATAACATGTGGCTGTTCAACTCTGCTATTATTGTAAGTTGAATGTTTTAGGAACCCAGGATTGCTTACTTTGCTGAGAAGCTGCCTGACTGTTTTCTACTGTGGTTAGAATGTATAAAATATTGTAGCTTCCTTCAGCATTTAATGTAGCCACTCATTTTTATTTTAGGTATCCTGATTAGAAGTGTGGTAATATTTCATTGTGATTTTAATTTGCATTTTCCTAATGGAAATAAGACCTTGAGTCTGCCACACGTAAATTTTAAAATCATCTCCGGAATAGGTTTGAGGTATTGAACATGAAGGATCAAAGACAAGATAAGGGATGGTATCAAAGATCTATCTAGATATCAAAGATATATAATTATCAAGGATACATATATCAACCATGAAGAGAGCAGAAGGTCATTACAAAGACAAGAGGAAGTAGTTTTTGTTGTTGTTTACCGTTGGAATGACCCATATCTGACCCTCCAGGGGGTTTTCAGAGACAGTTAATTACACGGGAGAAGATTGCACATCATTCTCCCACGGAACAGCTGGTGGCCTTGAACCGTGAAACAGAAAATTTCAAAGGGCAGCTTGAAAAGGCAGTATTATAACAGAATGAACAGAGACCTAAGATTGGAGAATAAAAAAAGAAGAACTTACTTAGCATTTCTAAAATTAAAAGAGCTGAAAAACAAATTCAAGTCTCGAGACATAATAGTATTACTGAGAGATGTATGGACAAAAATTTTGAGTGATCCAGAAAGCATCAAAAGAAGATAGAAGGAATATATAGAGTCACTATACCAAAAACAATTGGTTGACACTGAGAAATTTCAGGAAATACCATATGAACCAGAGCCAGTGATAACAAAGGAAGACGTTTAAGCTGCGCTGAAGGCACTGGCAAAAACTAAGGCCCCAGGAATAGATAGAATACCAGTTGACATGTTTGAAATAACAAATAACAGCCCTCGATGTGCTCACCAGTCTATGCCAGGAAATTTGGAGGACAGCAGTTTGACCGACTGATTAGAAGAGATCTACATTTGCTCTCATTCCCAAGAAGAGCAATCCAACATAATGTGAATATTACGGAACAATATAATTTATATCACATGCAAGCAAAATATTGCAGAAGATTATCCTAAAACAACTACAACTTCCAGAAGTTCAACCTGAGTTTAGAAGAGGCTGTAGCATGGGATGTAATTGCTTGATGTCAGATGGGTCGTAGTTGAAAGCAGATAATACCAGAAGAATGTCTATTTGCTTTATTGACTATGCAAAGACATTTGACTATGTAAATCATAACAAATTATGGCTGGTATTGAGAAGAATGAGAATCATAGAACAGTTAATTATACTCATATGAAACCTAGACCTAGACCAAGAAGCTGTTGTCTGGATGTAATGAAGTAACATTGTATGGTTTTAAATCAGGAAAGGTGTGTATCAGGGTTGTATTCTTTCTCCGTACTTATTCAGTCTGTATGCTGAGCAAATAATTCAAGAAGCTGGACGTGGTGTCAGGAAGGTTTCTCAACAACTTGTGTCATCAGATGACACAGCCTTGCTTACTGAATTGAGGAGGACCTGAAGCACTTGCTGCAGAAGAGAAAAGACAACAACCTCCAATATGGATTGCATTTCATCATCGAGATGACAAAAATCCTCACTACTGGCTTGTTAAGCAACGTCATGGTATGTGAAGAAAAGATTGAAATTGTCAATTATTTCATGTTACTTGGATCCACAACCAACACCTTAGGTACTAGTAGTCAGGAGGTTAGGAGATGTATTGCATTGGGCACATCTGCTGTCAGGTACCACTGAAAATTACTGAGGAGCAGTGACCTCAATGTGAAGATTAAGGTGTGCCTGATTCAAGCCGTGGTCTTGTCAGTGGTCTATTTGTGACAAAGGTGTTGATTGTGGATTCAAGTAAGATAAAGTTGTTTATAATTTTATTTTTTTTCCTCTATCATGCTGTTGCCTGTTGGCCCAGTGGGGAAGATTTTTTTGCTTTTGAAATGTAATTCATGTTGAAGACTGTAGTCTACATTGCTTGTTTGTCAGATATGCTGTATTAAAGTGGAGTTCCCCCATTGAGACAGACTAAGAAGAAGGATTAGCCAGCCACTTCTGAAATACCAGCCCTTCAACAACCCTATGAACAATTGAGGTTTTGATAGAACATTGCAAATAATGGCTTTATACAGTGGTATTTATTATTGAAATGGAGCAAAATGTGTATGAGTAGACTGAATGAAAATTAAGAAAAATGAAGACTAATTTTTTAAAAAACCCAAAATATAGTACTGCTTTGATTCTGAGATTTTTCTCCTAAAAATTCCATAGTTTTATGTGTTTTCTTTTTTTAATTGAAATTTTAATGATAGATTATAAGGAACTTGGATTTCCATTAATTCGTTGTTGCACATTTTCCTCAGTTTGCTTTTTTCTTTGGAAAAAAGTTCTTTCATTGTTAAGTTTTACACATTTTCATTTAAGTCCATGACCCATTTTGAAAAATACTTTGTTATTAAATGAAGTGCTTGGGTTGATGCTCCTTTTTTTCCATGTGCTGGAGTAAAATACCTAATATGGCCCTTTTATCCAAACATGTTCTCCTTGTGTCTTCACAATGTTTTGATGAGACAGTGCTTCATCTTACTTAGATCCACAGTCAATACACTTAATACCAGCAGCCAAGAGAGATCAGGAGATGTATTATACTAGGAAAATCTGTAGTCAAGGACCCCTCCAAATTATCAAAGAGCAGTGAGGTCAGTTTGAGGGCTAATGTGCGCCTGATCCAGGCCATGATCTTTTTCAGTCGCTTGCTGTGCTTCAGAGAGCTGGACAGTAAATAAGGATGGCAGAAGAATTGATGCCTTTGAACTGTGGTGTTGGAGAAGAGTGCTGAATATCCCATGGAATGCCAAAAGGACAAACATGGTTTGGAGAAGGTGCAGCCAGAGTACTCCTTAGAGGCATGGATGGCAAAGTTTTGTCTGACATAACTTTCTTTGAGCACATTGCTAGGAGAGACTATTCCTTGAAGAGGGACATCATACTTGGAAAGATAAAATGATGGTAAAGGAGAGGAAGACCCTTGACCCAGGAGGATTGACACAGTGACTGCAGCAGTGGTCTCAAGTGTGTCAGAGATTGTGAAAATGGCACAGAATAGACTAGGTTTCAGATCTGTGGTTCATAGAGTCACTATGAGTCATGTTCAATGACACAATAATAATATGGAAATAAGGAGTTTGTGGCCCATCAGCTAGATTGGACAACCTACTAATAATCCATATAAAATGCATGGAGTCTATATGGCAATGAGACCATATAAATAAGGTATAGAGAACTCTAACAAAGGGATTATTAGTCTTTTAAGCACATGAAGCTTTAAAAGAGCCAATTCCAGAGCAGAAAGGGGACCTCACTACTACCAAGAAAGAAGAAATTGCAAAGGAGTGCATCATTTGGACTCAGAGTCCCCATGCTAAGAACCTACTATACCCAAGACAGCAAGAACACACACCCCTGAAAGAAGGAGTGCTGTAACCCCAGAGATGCCATGAGATGGTGAGAAGCAATAGCAGAGAAATGACAGCAACAGAATCTGGCCCATGGAGGAAGGGAGCTACGGTGGGCATGGCTACTTACAGAGTATGTTACAGGAAGCAGGTGGCTTCTTGGTACAGGATGTTGCCTCTAGGCACTTTGTAGAGTTAGGCTCATCAACTCAATAGGAGTCTGAGAGGAGCCAGGCAGGCACAGCTGAAAGGAGCTGAGAGAAATGTCTTACACTTTAGCAGGGAGACTAGGCTTATGAGTTTCCTCATCCTGATCTATTTGTACCATTTTATTTAAATGAGCCCCATATAGTATGAACTGTGAGTTCTCTGTGGCTGTTTCAAATTCTCAAACCCTGCAGAAGAATATTGTGTGCTGTGAGAAGGATGACAGGCATCAGAAAAATTGGAGGATAGAGGTAAATTTGACTTTGATCTTATAGGATTAAGTCATGGGCTGATAATAATTTTGATTGTTTTTCGTTGCCTTTGTGGATTTAGGAGAGTTGGATACCATTTAATAGCTGTAGATCTCCAGTTGCAACAGCAACATAAACTGAAAAAGATAACCTCCTTTTATTCACTTACATTTATATTTTTGTAAAAAATGAGCTAGGCATATTTGTGTGGGCAGAGGGACTTTTTTAAAGTACTGAAAAATACAGAGTATAACAACAAAAACTGTTTTACTGTTGCCAAAATTGACACTGGCAGTTGTTAACATTTTGTCATTTTGTTTTGGGTCTTTTTAAAATTATATAAGAAAAAGGATTCATTTAAAAATCCCTTTCATTCCTCACCTTCAATACTTTTTTAAAAAAAATTTTATTATTCTTAATTTTAGTGAAAATTTACAGAGACTTTGGATTTCCATTCATTCATTGTTGCACTTTTCTCCCTGCCCCCTCCCCCAGTACACTGAAAGTAAAAGAAAAAGTCTTTCATTGTTTTACAATCCCTTCCCCCAAGTCCACTCTACTATGCAACCTTTGTTCTGGACTCCTGTCATGACAATAATACCTAATCACATATCCCTTTTAAACATTTTTCTCACTCATCTGTTTCAATGCAGTATACATTATTGAACCCATCTTTCTCAGTTTCCCCCCAACCCCGATGTCAGTCCTGTTTTACAGCAGTGGCACCATACAGTATTTATCCCTGTGTGACTGAGATATTTCACTCAGCATAATTTCCTCCAGGGTCACTTAATTTGAATAATATTGCATGAGTTCCTTGTTTTAAGTGAAGCTTAGTATTCCATTGTATGAATATACCACAGCTTTCATTTGTTGAAGGGCACTTAGGTTGTTTTCAACACATTGCTATTGTGAACAAAGCCACGATAAACACGGGTGTGCATTCACCTTCAATTTTTTTTTATTCCAATTTTTAAAAATTCATTTTAATGAACATTTACAGACATTTTGGATTTTCATTCATTCATTGTTGCACTTTTTTGTTTACCCCCCCCCCCCCAGTTTGCTCCTCTCTTTGAAAAGCAAAAGATAAACTTCTTCAGTGGTACACAATTCCCCACCGCCCCCGCCCCAAATGCACTCCACTATGCAACCTTAATTCTGGATTCCTGTAATAATCACAATATGCTATCATATATCACTTTTAAACTGTTCTTTCCCTCATCTGTTTCAGTTCAGTATACATAATCTGTCCAGTTTTTCTCAGTCTTACCCCAACCCTGATGTCAGTCACTTTCTACAACAGTGGCACCATGCAGTATTTGTCCTTCTGTGACTGAGATATTTCACTCAGCATATTGTCCTCTAGGGTCGCCCATTTTGAATAATATTGCGTGAGTTCCTTGTTTTTCAATGCAGTGTATTATTCCATTGTGTGAATATACCACAACTTCTCTATCCATTCGTTTGTTGGTGGGCACTTAGGTTGTTTCCAACTCCTAGCTTTTGTGAACAAAGCCTCAATGAACATGGGTGTGCATATATCTGCTTGAATGTCATTTATGGTCTCTTTAATGTCACCTTCAATTCTTATCACTTTGGAACAGCCAGAGAAGAAATAATGTGTTTCTTTCTAGTAGTTTATATTTTTACTTATACATTATATATCTATGCACAGTGTTTTTGTTATTGTTAGATGCCATCAAATATGAATCATAGCAATCTTAATAACAACAGATCTGAACCCTGTCGTATTCTGTGTGATCCTCACCATCTCTGATATGCTTGGACTCACTGCTGTAGTCACCATGTCCGTGCATCCGGTTGGAGGAATTTCTCACAGACCTTACAACTTTCCAAACATAATATCCCTTTCCAAGGAATAGGCACTTCTAGCAACATGTCCAATGTATGTGAGACAAAGCTTTGCCATCTTTACCTCTGGATCACTCTGGCTGCACCTTTTTAAAGAAATACTTTGGCGATCCATGAAATATTCAATGCTTTTCTCCAACACCACAACTCAAAGGAATCAATTCTTCTGTCATACTTATTCATTGTTGGGCTCTCAGATGTATAGCAAGTGATTGAAAAGACCTGAATCAGGCACAACTTAGTCTTCAAACTGACACCATTGCTCTTCAGTATTTTAGAGAGATCCCTGTCAGCACCCAAAGCAATATCCTTATCTCCTGACTGCTAGAAGCAACATTGTTGATTGTGGATCCAAGTAAAATTAATCATTGACAATTTCAATTCTTTATATCTATCATGATGTTGCCCACTCTCCCAGTGATAAGAAAGTTTCCTTCCTTCCTTCCTTCCTTCCTTCTCTTTCTCTCTCTCTCTCTCTCTCTCTCTCTCTCTTTCTTCCTTTATATATGTATTAATTAGCTTTTGTTTGCGTTATACTGGTTTGCTTGAAATAATTCATATACACGGTTTTCTACAACCATTTTTATACATCATATTTTATGTAATTAATACTGATCTATGATGATGCAAAAATCAAGTTAGATAAGTAGTAACTGTGCTATGTTATGCTTTGCAAGTTTTTTTTTGTTTTTAATGGATATTCTAACAAAAGTTTACAGAAATCTTGAATTTCCATTCATTCCATTCCTTTTCCTCCCTACCCTCCCCCCAGTTCACTTTTCTTTTTAAAAATATTTTTTCATTGTTATATTGTCATGTAAATAATACCTAATCATATATTTCTTTTAGACAGTTCTTTCCCTCATCTGTTTCAATGCAGTGTTCATTATTTATCTCCTCTTTTCTTAGTTTCCTCCTGACCTCCGTGTCAGTCCTATTTTATAACCATGGCATTATGCAGTATTTGTCCGAACCTTTGTTTTCTTGATGTTGAAATGTATCTATAGTAAAGGCTGTAGTCTTTGATCGTCTGCAGCAAGTGCTTCAGGTCCCCCTCACTTTCTGCAAACGAAACTGTGTGGGCAATATAATGTAGGTTGTTGACAAGTCTTCCATTGATCCTGATACCACATCATTGAGTCTAGTGTCACGATTTATTTACTCAGCATATTGATTGAATTATAGGGAGAAAAGATACAACCCACGTGAGTACAGTTAAGTGTTGTGGGATTCCCATTCTCAATGTTAACCATAGTTTGTTATGATCCATACAAATGCTTTTGAATAATCAATAAACGCAAGTAGACATTCTTCGGCCATTCTCTGCTTTCAGCTAGGATCCACCTGATTTCAACAATGATATCCCTTGTGCCCCAGCGTCTTCTAAAACCAGCTTGAACTTTTGAAAGTTCTTTGTCAGTGGGTAGCTCCAGTTGTTTTGGGATTATCTTTTGTAATATTTTGCTTCAATGTGATATTAATATTATTTTATATTATCTGCATTCTCTTGGATCATTTTTTCTTGGGAGTGGGAACAAATAGGGATTTCTTCCACTTGGTCAGGCAGCTCCACTCCAAATATCCTGTTATAGAATAGTGAGTACATTCCTGGTTGCATCAGTTACTTGAAACATGAAACAAATAGTTGATATCCCATCTATTCCTGGGGCCTTATTTTTTTTTTTACCATGTCTTCAGTGCAGCTTGAATTTGTTCCTTTGTTACCATTGGCTCTTGTTCATACAGTACTTCTGAAATTTTTCAGTGGTGACCAATTTCTTTTTGTCAGTGATTCTATGTATTCCTTCTGTTTTCTTTTAAAAGCTTCCTGTATCACTCAGGATTTTGTCCAAGGCATCTTTCATTATTGCAACTCAAGGCTTGAATTGTTTTTCAGTTTTCTCAACTTGATAAATGCCAAGTGAGTTCTTCTCTATTTATTCTCCAATTCTTTTTATTCCTGGTTTCTACATTTTCCATTATAATACTTTTGCTTTGTCTTCTTGAGCTGCCCTTTAAAATCTTCTCTTCAGCTCTTTACTACAGCAGCTCTTCCTTTTGTTTTGACTTCTTGACCCTGTAGCACAATTTTCAGAGTCTCTTCTAACATCCATTTTAGTTTATTTTCTTTCTCCTGTCATTGTGATGACCTTTTGCCCTCTTCATGGATTATACCATTTACTCCACCTCACAATAGAGTATTATTTGATATTGGAGATCTTCCCCCATCCCACTTTTGCTTTAAATAAATATTCTATGCAAATACCTCAAAAAGCATTAAAAACAAAGCAATAAGAAAAGAAAGAGCATCCTACTTTACCCTTCTGTTCTGTTGGTAACTCTATAACTGTTTCTTCCATAATTCTGAATAAATATTTATAATAATCTTTGCTCCAGGATTTACTTCTTATAGCCTAATACTGCTTGTCTTGTATTTGCAGCCAAGTGCTGATGCCAGAGGGTAGCTTCCCAGAAGAGACGGATGTGTCCTCTAGGACTGGTGCACAAATTTTGTTTCTTGGCCCCAGAGCCGCAGAACAGAGGAGAAATGTGGCATCAGGATTGGTGGAAGAATCATCAACAACTTGTGTTATGCAGATGACACAACCCTGCTTGCTGAAACTGAGGAGGACCTGAAGTGCTTGCTGCAGAAGGTCAAGGACTGCAGCCTTCAATATGGGTTGACACTCAACATCAAGAAAACAAAGATTCTTACCAATGGACCAATTGGCAGCATCAGTATGGATGGTGAAGATATTGAGATAGTTAACAGTTTGGGTTTGCTTGGCTCCACAGTCAACACTCTTGGTATCAGCAGCCAGGAAATCAGGAGATGAATTGCATTGGGAAAGTCAGCTATGAGGGACCTCTCAAGAGTACTGAAGTGCAACGACATCAGGCTGGAGACTAAGGTGCCCCTGATCCAGGCTATAGTCTTGGCAATTACATGCTATGCATCGGAGAGTTGGACAGTGACTAGGGATGATAGAAAGGGAATTGATGCTTTTGAGCTGTGGTGCTGGAGAAGAGTGTTGAATATACCATGGACTGCTAGGAGACCAAACAGGTTTGTCCTGGAGAAGATGAAGCCCTGTATGCTCCTTGGAGTCAAGGATTCTGAAGCTTCGTCTGACATACTTTGGGCATGTTGCAAGGAGGGACTGGTCCTTGGAGAGGGATATCATGTTTGGGAGAATGGAGGGGGACAGCACAGGAGAGGAAGACCCTCAATGAGATGGATCGATTCTGTGATTGGGGTGGTGGGAATGAGTGTGTTGGAGATGGCGAGATTGGCACAGGATAGAGCAGCGTTTCGGGCTCTTGTAGGCGACTCGACAGCACATAACAACAACAGCTATAATCTTTGATTTGTCCAGACATTTATTGATCTATAACTTTTACCCAGTCTCCACATGGCTTTTGATTATCTTTCCAGCAAAATTAAGTCAGTTTTGATTATATTAGAAGTGACTGTTTATAACATTTCTTCATAGTTAATTACCTAATATTTTTTATTTTTACATACCTATTTTATTTTAAAAATTTATTTTTAAAATTTGCATTACTTTTTTCCCCTCATATGCTGCCTCAGGGGTACTCTACACTATCATTATTGTCTTCCATATGGTTAAATATGTCAGATATCTGTGAATCCATTCCCCTCCAAGAACTTTTTGCCTCTTTATTAAAATTTAAATTGTAGCTTTTTTATTGATCCACTTTAATTCTGTAATTTTACGTACTCATTTTCCTTTGAATTGTGTTCCTTGGGTCTTATATTTTTTTATTTCTTTCATTAATATTCTATTTTGGCTAGAGCATAGAATTCTAGGTTGGAAATAATTTTACCTCAGAAATTTTAAGGCTATGCCTTTTAAGTTACCATCTGTGTCACAGAATACTGTTTCACTGTTTCTCATGAATTTGTAAATTATTTTTCTTCTTCTTTGGATATTTTAAAATAATCAAGTGTTTATCTTTCTGCTTAAAAATTTCATAGTACTGTGCCTTGGTGTGAGACCTTTTTTAGTCATTGCTTCTTGTTGTTGTTGTTATGTGCCATCGAGTCGCTTGCGACTCATGGCAACCCTATGTACAACAGCCCTAAACCTTGCTCTGTCTCTTGCCAACCTCATTGTCTTCTACACACCTATTCCCATTACACAATTGACGGAATCAATCCATCTCATCAAGGGTCTTCCTCTCCTGCAATGTCCCTTCACCCTCCAAAGCTTGGCAGCCCTCTCTAAGGACTGACCACGCCTTGCAACATATCCAGAGTATGCCACATGAAGCTTCAGAATCCTTACCTCCAAGGAGCAGCCTGGTCTCACCCTCTCCAGGACAAACTTGTTTGTTCTCCTAGCAGTCCATGGTATATTCCGTACTCTTCTCCAGCATCAGAGCTCAAAGGCATCAACTCTCCTTCTATCATCTCTAATCATTGTCCAGCAAGTAATAGAAAAGACAATGGCCTGTATCAGGCACACCTTAGTTCCCAGACTGACATCCTTTCTCCTCAGTACCTTGGAGAGGTCTCTGACAATAGACTTTCCCAATGCAATTCATCTTTTAATTTCTGGGCTGCTGGTGCCAAGAGTGTTGATTCTAGAGCCAAGCAAACTGAAGCTGTCAACAATCTCAATCTCTTCACCATCTATTATAATGCTACCAATTGGCCCAGTGGTGAGAATCTTTGTTTTCTTGATGGTGAGCTTCAATCCATATTGAAGGTTGCAATCCTTGACCTTCTGTAGCAAGCGCTTCAGGTCCTCCTCAGTTTCAGTAAACAGGGTTATGTCATCTGGAAAATGCAGATTGTTGATGAGTATACCTCCAATCCTGATGTCACACTTCTCAAAGAGCCCAGCCTCTCGAATAATCTGTTCTGCATATAGAATGAAAAGATACGGAGATAGGACACATCCTTGGCACACACCTTTCTCAATTTTGAACCATGCAGTATTTCCTTGCTCTGTTCTGATGACTGTCCACTGGTCCCAAGTATAAGTTTTGCATAAGCACAGTCAAATGTTCTGGGATTTTCATTCTTCTCAGAGTCAGCCAGAGTTTGTTATGATCCCACACAGTCAAATGTCTTTGCATAGTCAATGAAACACAGATAGACATTCCTCTGGTACTCTCTGCTTTCAGCCAAGATCCATCTGACCTTAGCTATAATATCCCTAGTGCCACAGCCTCTTCTAAATCCAGCCCGCACCTCAGGCAGTTCTCTGTTGATATGCTGTTCCCGTTTTTTTGGGGTTTTTTTAATGACCTTCAGCAGAATCTTGCTTGCATGTGATGTCAGTGATATTGTTCAACAATTTCCACACTCTGTCAGATCACCTTTCTTTGGAATGGGAACATATAGATCTCTTCCAGTCAGTAGGCCAAGTGATTGTCCTCCAGATTTCTTGGCACAACTTGGTGAGCACATCCAGGGCAGCATGTGTTTGTTGAAATATGTCAGTCAGTATGCCATCCATTTCTGTGGCCTTGTTTTTGCCAATTCTTTCAGAGCGGCTTGAACTTCCTCCTTCATCCCCACAGGCTCTTGCTCATACATTGCTTCATGAAATTTTTCTGTGTCCACCAGTTCCTTTTGGTACAATGACTATACTCTTTTCATTTCTTTTAATGCTTCCTGGATCATTTAATATTCTGTCCAAAGCATCCTTAAGTATTGAAACTCGAGGTTTGAACTTGTTCTTCAGTTCCTTCAGCTTAAGAGATGCTGAGTGAGTTCAGCCCTTTTGATTTTCTGACTCCAGCTCCTTGCACGTTTCATTGTAATACTTTGTCTTCCCTCGCCGCCTTCTGAAATCTTCTGTTCAACTCCTTATTATCTTGATTTTTTCGGTTTGCTTTTGCGCCTTGGCCCTCCAGTGCATTATTTAGAGTTTCTTCTGACATCCATTTTGGTCTTGTCTTCCTTCTCTGCCTTTGTAATGACCTTTTACATTCTTCCTGGATGATATTCTTGATATCCTCCCACAGCTCTGCTGGTCTCCGCTCATTAATGTCCAAGGCCTCAAATCTGTTTCTGAGATGGTTTTGGAATTCAGATGGGATAGACTCAAGGTCAAATTTTGGTTCCTGTGGACTTGATTTAATTTTCCTCAGCTTCAGCTTGTATTTGCATACGAATAGTTGGTTGTCTCTTCCATAGTCAACACCTGGCCTAGTTTTCACAGCTGATACTGAGCTTCTCCAGTGTTTCTTTCCAGAGATGTAATTGATCTCATTATTCCTATGCATACTATCAGATGAATCCATGTGTATAGCCTGCGTTTGTGTTTCTTATAAAGTGTATTTGCAATGAATATGTTGTTGATTGTGCCAAAGTCTATCATTCTATCTCCGGCCTCATTTCTGTCACCAAGTCCACGTTTTCCTACTACTTAGGCTGCTTCTCTCTTCTCAACTTTTGCATTCCAGTCACCCATTATTATTAATGCATCTTCATTGCATGTTCGATCAATCTTTGACTGCAAAAACTGGTAGAAATCTTCTATTTCCTCCTCTTTGGCTCTGGTTGTTGGTACATATATTTGAATGATGGTTGTATTCACTGGATTTCCTTGTATGCGTATGGATATTATCCTGTTGCTCACAACATTGTATTTCAAGATGGATCTAGAAATGACTTTTTTAACCATAAAAGCAACCCCATTTTTCTTCACCCTTTTGTCTCCAGTGTAGTAGATCATACGGTCCTCTGACTCAAAATGTCCCATGCCAGTCCATGTCATTTCGCCAGTACCTAGTATGTCAGTATTTATTTGTTCCATTTTCCTCTTAACAATATCCAATTTTCCTACATTCATGGTTCTTACATTCTGTGTTCCAACCACTAATGTCTGCTTGCAGCTTTTCCTCCTTCTATTTGTTCCCATACTTGAGGGCTTAGCCTCAGTTGCAATATCCATTAATTTAAGTATGCTCTGTTGTACATAGGGTTTTCAAAGTCCTGCCATTTTGGAAGTGGTTGTCCATGCCTTCTTTCTAGTCTGTCTTAATTAGATTGCTCAGATAACAAACATTGCTTGTTAGGTTTTTTTTTAAATCAGAAGGCTTGTATTCTTTAGTTCTAGGAAATTTTTTTTTACCCCCTTTTTTTCCTTCTACTTTTCCCTCTGGTGTTATGTTGTTTGTCTTCTCTGTCTGAAATTTCTATCCGTCTATTTGGATCTCCAAGATAAGAGTTTAACAGATTTTTTTTTCTTAAAGATTGAAGTAGTATAGAGTTGTGGATCTTAATTGTCTCTGTTGCACAATACTCAACTCAGCCATGAAAGCAGCCAGAGACAATATTTGAATAAATTGGCTATGTTTCAGTAAAACTTTTATTTCCAACAACAGTGGGTAGGCCCTAATTTGCTGACACCTGCATTGAAGGACTTTGTATTTCTTTTCTCATATTTTTTATCCCCTTCTGTTTCATATCCAGGGAGATTTTATTTTTATTTTTCTGTTGTAGTTGTTTCTGATAACATTTTTTAATCTACAAGTCTTTTCTTGATAATTCCTTTTCATAGTATATATAATCTAGCGCTGCTGTGATAGAAACACCACAGATACATATTTTTAACCTTTAATGAACAGAAATTGTTTACTCACTGTTTAGGAAGCAATCATCATTATGTACCATCAAGTTAGTTCTGACTCATAGAAGGTTGATAAGGTGGTAGAATTGCCTCAGAGGGTTTCCAAGACTGTTATCTCTTCAGAAGCAGAACACTACAACTTTCTCCCATGAAGCAACTGGTTGGCTTGAACTTCTGACCTTTGGATAGCAACTGAGCACTTTCCCACTGTACCACCAAGGCTCCAGGGCACCAGCAATCTAGGAAAAGACTTCTGTCTCAGTTTCTGTAATCTTGCCATTCTTCCATTTCTTAGTGATCTCCATGTGACATCTATCTTTCCCTCATTTTAGTTGCATCTCTTTGCCTAATATAGCAAAAATGATTAGGTCTAAGACATACCCTACACTAATATGAGCAAATTACCATAACAGAGTAAACCTTATTTCCAAGCGAGATTATATCACATATTTTGAGAGACAAAGTTCAGTCCCTAAGAGTAGCCTATTCTTATTTTATCTATACAGTCTGTCTTTCTCTCTCAAAAACAAAGGATATTAATTTTAAACTTTTAGAAGTCACTTATCTCGTGAGCTCTGTTAGCCTAGCCCACAGGAAATTGCACTGCTAACCCAAATATGGTACCTGTCTGGAGGTTTGGGTCTTCCTTCAGCTACTCCAAGGGGGAGAGATGAGCTATCTCTCTTTCTGTATGACTTACAGCTTTGAAAACCAGCTGGAAGGTCAGCTGTGAGCTGATTCCATCTGCATTCTCTTTGGGTTAAAATCTTTGTTGATAAAAAAAAAATAAATAAAAAAAAATAAAATCTTTGTTGATGTTTCTCCTGTCACTTTATTCTTTCTGGTTTATACCATTAGCTCTTTTATCGTCTTTGTAATGAGGCTTCTGGATGGACTGGAGTAAAACATTTGTCAACTCACCTTGTTAAAAAAAGAATTTAAGAGATTTATCATTATAATGTCTTTTGAAAAATGAGAGTAGGAAATTTTTTTTGACAGCTTTTTTTGTTTTGTTTTGGTACTGTATTTTTTCTGCTCTTTGGAAGGAAAATACCTTTATTTTCTTTTACTAAAGTAATGCATACTTGTTATAAAAAAACTTCAAATGATACAGAACTTTATAGACTAGAGAATAAAGAGCTCCTGCATTCCCACCCCCAGCAGTAACTGACACCCGTATTTCACTGCCAGACTTTGTATCTACACTTACACACTATGCCACTTCTTCTTTATTCTAGCTTGTCTGTTTCATATCCTTCAGGTCACCAGGAAACCTGGAGAAGAACCGCTATGGAGATGTGCCCTGCCTCGATCAAACTAGAGTGAAGCTCACAAAACGAAGTGGCCACACACAGGTAGGTAGATAAATACCATCTTTCAGGTTCATGGTTCCAAAGTGAAGAGTTTCAAAATAATAGAAAGAAGAACATAGGCTCTGAAATAAGATTTTAGTTCCAGTTTTGCTTTTTAATAGTCTAGGAAAGTCCTTAAATTCCATCTCATAGTATTACGGTGGAAAGTAATTGAAATTGTTTGTATCAATGCTCATAGGACAGGTCTAGAGTATTGTCTATATTTAATAAATGTTAAATTATATCTTCTTTTACTTCATCATAAGATCACAGCCATATAGTCCAGTTCAGTTTGTGAGTATATATGTGTCCCAATACAGTGCAACTTTGATTATAAGTGACTTCTAATTTTTCTACCTGGAAAACTGGAAATAAATTTGGTAATGTAAATATAATAAATGCCTAAGGACAGAAGAGAAATGGTTAATGACTTTTGCATTTGAACTACTTTTCAAGTCAGTCAAATAGAGTTCCCCAGAAGCCTATAATCTTTGTTTTTAACTATTTAGCATCATCTCTGGAAGAGCCTTAGTGGCACTGTGATTAAAGCACCTGGCTGCTTACTGAAAGGTTTTTAATTTAATAACAATTTAAGCCTACCAACCGCTCCATTGGGAAAAAGATGTGACATCTACTTTTTTTTAAAATATTAATTTTAATCAAAGTTTACAGAGACTTAGGGTTTCCATTCATTCATTTTTGCAGTGACATCTACTTTTATAAAGATTTACAGCTTTGAATAACCCCCCTGGGACAGTTCTGCTCTGTTCTGCAAGATCTCTATGAGTCTGGATCTACTTGACAGCAGTGAGGTGTTTTTGTTTTGTTTTTTTAAATTATTATTAAATTTTATTAGTTTTAGTGAACATTTACAGAGATTTTGGGTTTTCATTCATTCATTGTTGCACTAGGTGTTTTGGTTTTATAGCCTTTGGAAAATTTATCCCAAACCGGAAAAAATATATTAGTGTAGCATCAGAAAGGGGTTTTTTCCCCCTTATAATTTATCCACCATTTTCTACATTTTCTATAATTTCATCACTTGCTTATTCCTTATAAAGTATTCTTTAATATAATTTATTTACATTTAACACTTGGAATTTTTAAGTTCATGACTAAATTAATACTAAATTTTTCTTTTTTCTGCTGTTTTACTAAGCTTGTTTACCTCTTTAAAAAAATCCCAGCATTAAGGTTGAGTAAGGTTATCTATCATTCCAAGTAAAGGACTTTAAAAGTTTGTCCCTTTGACGTGAAGCATGTTGTTGTTAGGTACTTGTGAGTTAGTTCCAGCTGTGATCCTATGAACGACTGAAATACTGCCTCAGTCTCCACCATCCTCACAAGTAATATGTTTGAGTCATTATTTTAGTCACTATATCAGTCCATCTCATTGAGCATCTTCCTCTCTTTCATTGACCCTCACTAAGCATAATCCTCTTCTTTACGCTCTTGGTCTAAACACAGGTTCTAGATGGGCATAATTAAGTGTTCTGAGATTCCTGTTCTTTGCAATGTTATCCATAATTTGTTATCATTGGTACAGTTAAAAGCCTTTGCATAATCATTAAACAGAGGTAAACATCTTTCCAATATTCTCTGCTTTCAGCAAGGATCTTTCTTGACATCAGCAATGATATCTCTCCCTTATTCCGTGGCTGCTTCTGGCACAACCCTCTCTAGATAGTACTCTACCTGGTTTTTAAAAATAATTAATTACTGAGTAATGGTCAAGTTAACAGGTCTTTCTTGTATGGACTGACTTCACTGTACTTCAAGACAGATGTCGAAACTTTATTTTCCTTGAAATATTCTTTTTGACAATTAATGTAACACTATTCTTCTTCAATTTGTTATTCTCAGCATAGTAGACCATATCACTGTCTGATTCAAAATGCCCAGAACTACTCTATTTCTTTTTTTACAACTTCCAGTTTTCTTAGATATGTAGTTTCTATATTCCATGTTCCAGTTAATGAATGTTTGCTGCTGTTTCTCCTTATTTTGAATTGTGTTCCATCAGCAAATGAAGATTCTCCTACTCTATTTGTGTCATATCATTAAAGTAGATTACTTAGAGGAAGCAGGTTTGTGGGGTATTGTTTGGGGTTTTTTTTTTAGTTTATAAGTTTGGCTGTGTATGTTTTTTTAACTGATATTTTAATGAAAGTTTACAGAAAACTTAAATTTCCATTCATTCATTGTTGCACATTTTCCTCTCTACCCTATCCCCACTTTGTTTTTCTCTTAAAAAAGATTCTTTCATTGTTGCACAATTTCCTCCCTCCCCCGCCCCCCAGTCCACTTTGCTATGCACCTCTTATTCTGTACTGTTGTCATACATATTAATACCTAATCATATATTTCTCTTGCACAAGTCTTTCTCTCATTTATTTAACTGTAGTGTTCATTATTTATCACCTCTTTTCTTAGTTTCTGCCTGGGCCCCCATATCAGTCCTATTTTATAACAGCAGCATTATGTATGCAGTATCTGTACTGAGAAGGCATTTTTTTCCATAATATTTTAGGACTCATTTTCCAGCGCTATACCAGAAAATACTTTGCATCTATATTTCTAGGACCCGTTATTTCAGAAATAGGTCTGTTCTATTTTAGTCTAGAAGCTTCATTGAAACCTATCCAGTGTTGTATTTGAAGTACCAGTGGCAACAGCATTACAGTAACTCAGAAGCAACCACAGTATGATCAACTGACAGATGAGTGGTGGTTTGCATTTTAATAACCAGTAATTATAATTGTATCTTGAGTGCATGTTTGATCAGTTTAAGACCACAGAAGTTGGTAACAGTCTTCAATTTCTTCATTATAGGAACTTGCTAGAAAAGATTATCTTTTTCTGTAAGTTAGAAAACGTTTTTGCCTCTATTTGGGCATAAGCAGTATATGGTTCAGAACTCTTGGATCATAGCTGCAATTTCTTTTGAATCTGTTATTTGAGTCCCCTAAACAGAATTTATATATTTATCCAGGGCTCTTACAGAGGGTTTTCCTAAAAGTCTGGTTATTTTAAGAGCAAATCCATCAACATTACTCACATAATTATAGCTAGTATTTGCTCCTGAGTGGAATGTAATGGTTGAGTTGGAGCTGTGGAGTCAGGGATCACTTAGGATTCATTATATTTTGTTAACCTCTGTCTTTAATATTCAGAGCAGTGCCTGGTATCTATTCATAAAGATTAGAAATGAATGAATGAATCTCAGTGTATTAGGATACTCTTCTCATCAAACTGTAGTTAATCTGAATATCTTTCTTTTGTAGTCCTTCTAATTACTACAGACATTGGCAGAAGCGTTCTTTGCCCAGTTAGTGAGACATCTGCCTTGGAAGAGGAAGACCTTCAGTGAGAAGGAATGACAGTGTCTGCAGCGATAGTCTCTGTCATCACAGTGATCATGAGTGTGGCATGAGACTGGACAATGTTTCATTCTGTTATACACAGGATTACTCTGAGTCAGAAATGACTAGACAGCACCCAGCAACAAAATGAGAAGGATTAATTTTGCTAGTGAATTATTTACCATATTTGCTCCTGAAATATTATAGCTGTTAGTCACAGTTTCTATTGAACATGGCCCATATCAGAGTGTACTCTTCCTTCCAGCTATTTTCATTTACCTGAAGCCTATACTTTATTTCTGAAGTCATTTTCAGATTCAGTATTTGATGATTCTTCTGGACTTTCTGGTTTTAAATTCCAGATACTCTAACAGACTGGGATGCTGAAAGAAGTTATCTTTAGTTATTTAAAACATAAAAATCAGGGAGCTCTGGTGGCCTAGGGGCAAAAAGCTGCACTGCAATCCCAGAGGTACGCTGTTCAAATCTACCAGATGCTCTGCTGGAGAAGGAGGGGCAATCTCCTCCTTACCAGTCAGATCCAAGTTGACGGTACACACAAAAATAATAAAAATTTAAAAAAAAAATAAAACATATAAAAATCCCCTTTAAAGGAGTTTTTCTTTTCAAAGCATGAAACATATGCTTGAGGTAACAGCATGTGTTGTTGTTATGTGCTGTTGAGTCACCTGTGACTCATAGCGATTCTATGTACAACAACCCTAAACCATGCCCTATCCATTGCCAATCTTATTGTCTTTTATACACCTATTCCCATTACCCTAGTGTTGCAATCAGTCCATCTCATTGAGGGTCTTCCTCTCCTGTGCTGTCCCTCCACCATCCCAAGCATGACATCCCTCTCCAAGGACTGACCCCGCTTTGCAACATATCCAGAGTATGTCACACGAAGCTTCAGAATCCTTGCCTCCAAGGAGCAGCCTGGCTTTACCCTCTCCAGTACAAACTTTTTTGTTCTCCTAGCAGTCCATGATATTTTCACTACTCTTCTCCAGCACCATAGCTCGAAGACATCAACTATCCTTCTTTCATCACTAGTCATTGTCCAGCTCTCTGAAGCATAGCAAGTAATTGCAAAGTTCATGGCCTTTGTCAGGCACACCTTAGTTTCTAGACTGACATCACTGCTCTTCAGTACTTTGGAGAAGTCTCTGACAGCAGA
>NW_006399816.1:6161433-6205516 GCF_000299155.1 Elephantulus edwardii
TATATATTACATATTGATTATTGTTGTGTACTGTAGAGTTGGAACTGACTCATAGCTGACCCTCCAGTGGGTTTTCAGAAGCAGTTAGTTAATCACACAGGAGATTGCAGATTTTCTCCCTCAGAGCAGCTGGTGCCCTTGGACCTCTTGCCTTTGAGATTGCAGTGCAGCTTCTAGCCCCTAGGCCACCAGAGCTCATCCTTTGTGCCTTTTTATGCCTTCTCACCTGGGTTCTGGGAGGGCATACTTTGTCAGTGTGTCAGATTGAGCAGAGGACAGGCTTTGATGAATTATGGGAGGATCCTGGATAGAAAAGCTTGGCTTTTCATTTGCTGGGTTGGCTGAAGATGGTCATTAACTCAGTAAGATTGTCTGAGTCAGAGTAGAACATGAACAGTATGAAGTCTATACTACCTATTGTGGGTGGAGAGAACAGGAAATTCTTGACTAAAAAAATTTGTATGCTGTGGGTAAATCTGCTAGCTAGTGGACACATCCAAGTAAGATGGGTTTGACCATCCAGTGGAGATGTGTTCTAAGAGTAGCTCTTGAGTGCTGAAAGTTCAGACTATAACCTCTCTGCCTTGTAATGAAGAATAGCTTTTCTCTAGTTTGCTTCGTACCTCTTGGCCAGTTTCCTTCTGAAACGGTTTTTCACCCTGTTTTTCCTCAACCCTCTAGACTCTACTCTGCTTATCTCAGTGCTGGATACTCTCTATTAGGTATATTGTCTTAAACTTAGAGCCACACCTGTGTTTCTCTTAACAACTCAAAGAATGGTTACAGAGATCTTGTGATTATGTGTAATGATGCAAGTTAAGACTGAGGACATTGGGAGACAGGAGAAGATGTCCAGAGAAGAATCATGAGAGGATCTGTAAAAGAATGGGAGTGGTGTGGGAGGGCAGAATCTGACCTCTGCTAACTTCACAACTGCTCCCATCAACAGCATACAACACAAAACCATTTCCCATAAGATCAAACATGGCTTTACACTCCCGCACATCTACCAATATTAATGCCAACCTAGAACCCTCATGATTCTTCTACTCATAGAGTCATACTCAAAATTATAGGGTTTATTAAGGTAGTTAGCAGGTTATATCTTGGGTTGGTAACAGGATATAATTCCTCAGTCAGGAAAGCTTCCCATGTGTGCTTGCAGGCCCTTTGACCTTCAGCCTCATGGTTTAGGTTAGTATCACAAAGATCTCTTAGCCTTGCCATTTATGGTATCTTAGCCCTCCCTGTCTTCAGTCCTCCAGCAAGAATTGGCAGAGGCCACTGTTTATGGCTCCATGGAGTAGCAGTCCCAGGTCAGTTCTGTCTCATGTTGGCTCCCTTTTTCTCTATTATGCCAGAGGAGGCATGAGACTCTGTCAGATTTAACTGGCTGTTACTCTGAGTTTAATCCAGGTGGCAGTGGAGCCTGTGTGCTCAGTCCATTCTCTTGATGGTCCTAGATATGATACAGTTGCTTCTTTCTTCACTCACACTACTATTTTTGTGTACAGCAGGATGAATGGTGTGTTCCTCCTCTTGTGACTTGGCTTGCTTTCCTGTCCTCCTTGTACTACAGTATCCAAAATTCTAACAGTTTTTTCTTTCTTCCTTTCTTTTTTAATTGTGATAAATATATATGTAACAAAACCTTTAATACTTTGTCAATATTCACATGTATTTTTAGTGACATTAATTATGTTCATCATTTTGCTCAACCATCACCTTTTACCCTTCCCAAATTATACTTTTTTAAAAAAATGGCATTTTAGTGAAAGTTTACAGAAAAGATGGGTTTTCATTCATTCAATGATACACATTTTCCTCTCTCCTTCTCTTATCAATTCACTTTGTAATGCATGACTTGTTCCAGATTGTCACTTGCCATCCATGCAGTGTCTAATCATGTATTCTCTTCAAACATTCCCATCCTTTTCCCATCCCAGTTTAGGTTTCGTTATCTAACCATTCGTTCCTTTCTCTCCTCTCCTCCATGTCCATTCTGTTTTTATAACAGTAGTCCAATGGTGTATTTGACCTTTGTGACTATTTCATTCAGTATAATGTCTTCCAGACTGATCAGGTTGTGTACAAGTTCATTATTTTCATTGGGCATAATATTCCATTTTGTGGATATACCACCGTTTTTTAGTCATTCATTTGCTTCCATCTCTTCACTGCTGTGAATAATGCTGCAATAAAGATAGGTGTGCATCTGTCTGCATCATGACTCTGTTTTCTCTAGGGTATATTCCTAGTAGTGGAATAGCTGGGTCAGATGATATTTCCATTTCCAACTTTTTGAGAAAGCACCAGACTGCCTTCCATAGTACCATTTTACATACCCATCAGCAGTGAATGAGAGTTGCAGTCTCTCCACATCCTCACCAGCATTTGTTGTTTGCTGCCCTCTTGAACTTTGCTATTGTTGCTGGGGTAAGATGATATCTTATTGTTGTTTTATATACCATCACTTTTAACAGAAGCTCAGTGTCCCCTCAACATTGTATTCCCCCTTCATCTCCTTGCCTGCTTACCTCTGGTAAGCATTAATAAATTTGGTCTCTGTACATTTATGTATTCAAGATAGTCCATGTAAATAGACTCCTTTATGTAAAAACACTGCAGCGAGTTTGAGAGTGACAAAGTCTGTTAACCCCACAGGTGAAGAATCCCTTTCAAGGACATCAGCAGCACAGAGTTGATTTTTAAGCAAAACATACCCCCTACACTCCTACACCTTCTGTCAATTCTAACATTAACTATCCTTCACATCACTCTCACTGTGCCACTACTAGGTTCAATAATTTATTGCAGTGTCTATATAGAACAACAACAGCATAGAGAGAGATCAGTTGGCCTAGTGGACAGAAAGTCATGCTCCCAAACCAAAGGTGGGTGATTCTAATCTGAAGCTCTCAGGCCTGCCTTTACTTGTTTTTGGTGAAACATTCTTATAGGTCATATAACCCTGGTATGTCCACTTGCTGTATAGAGGTAACTAGTGGTTGCTGTGAAGCTGAACACTGTGACACTGATGTGTCAAATGCAAGAATGGTTACCCATGGTGGACAGTGTTTGGTGGAGCTCCCCAATTAAAACAAGGTTGGAAGCAGGACTGGCATCCACTTCTGTAATAGCTTGCCTCTGGAAACCCTATGAACCTGGAGAAAAGATGAAAATTATATAGGTGTCCAGGTCTTTTGTTCATAGGATCGTTATGAATCGCCTCTGACTCGATGGCACTTAACAACAACAACATATAGAACTCAGAGACAGTACTTACTATTACATGTTTCTTAGGGATGTAAAAAGTTCCAATTTAGGTTATAAACACTCAGGATGCAAGTCTTCAATCAGAGCCTCTTTTTTTTTAGGCTGTTCTCAGGCATCTCTTTGACCCTTGGCCTTGAGGCTTTGGGCTCTGTCCTGCTCTCAGACAGGTGTTGCAGAGATCTTTTAGTTGGGCCCCACTGCCCCTACTCTACCAGTAAGCCTAGACCAAAGCTCTGAGCACGGTTCCATGGGGCGGCTGATCTGGTTCAGCTCTGTCTCACTAGCCTCTGGTTCTTCACTGCTGCTCAAGCCACTGCCGCCATCTGGGCTTCCATGTGTCAGTCTCACTCTGTCTTGTTCAGGTAACTCTGGCCCAAAGAATAAGCTGCATTCTCTACTTCTTTTTTGATAGTACTGAGATTCTTTTTCATTCTCTGTGTGTGTGTGTGTGTCTCTCTTTTCTCTGTCTCTCTGTCTTTCTCTCTCTCATTCATTATAATGAGTCTGAACCAGCTCATAGATGACTCTTGGGTTTCCAAGGCTGTAAATCACATAGGAAAACCTGATTCGCTAGAGGCTCAGGTATAAGTCAGTTCTGACTCGACAGCACAAAACAGTAATAACAACATATTCTTACATTCATACACACATTTATACACAATAGCTTTATTAAGATATACTTTCCCATACCCTGGGAACTCTGATGGCATAGTCCAAAAGGAGTTACACTGCCAAACCAAAGGTGGAACCTCTCTGACAATTCAAATCCTCCAGATTTCTGGTGGAAAAAACACTTCATCTCCTCTTGTCAGCTATGAGTTGGTTCCATACACCCATTTAAAATTTCTTATGGTTACCGAGTTGTACAGCCATCACCACAGTCAATTTTAGAACATTTCCATCACCCCAATAATGAAGCCTCTCTGTCTCTCCTCCTCCACTCCCATCTCTAGCCCTAGGCAAACATGAACCTACTTTCTATCTTTGTAATTTTTCCTATTCTAAACATTTCATATAAGTCATATGTAGCTTCTTTCCTTTAGCATAATGTTTCCAAGATTCAGTCATGCTGTAGCATCTATCAGTACACCTTTCTTTTTATTGTGGAATAGCATTCCATTGTAAGGAGATACCATATTTATTTTATCCATTTATCAACTGAAGGGCTTTTAGACTATTTCTACTTTCTGGCTATTGTATTGCTATTTACACTTTTGGCTATTGTGAAAATTTATGCACAGCTTTTTTGTACGGGCACATTTCAATTCTCTTGGATATTGCTGTTGAATTGCTGTAATATAGTAACTATTTTTAGTCTTTGGAGAACTGGCAAACTATTTTCCAAAGTGGCTGCACCATTTGACACTACAGTAGTTTGGGTTCCAATTTATCTACATCCTTGCAAACACTTGTTTAGTTGATTATAATCATTCTAGTAAGTAGATTTGAACTGCAAGAGAGGCAGCACCTTTGGATAAGCAAACACAACTTCCTCCCTACAGACTATGCCACCAGCTCCATTAGAATGAGTGGGAGGTGGTATCTCTTTGTGGTTTTCATTTGCTTTTCCTTAGTGGTTAATGATTTTGAGCATGTTTTTGTGTACTTAGTTGGATTATTTATATTATTGAGTTGTAAGAGCTCTTTATGTATTCTCAACAGCCCATTACAATTGAGTTTATTTCAGCTTATAGTAACTCTACAAGACATAATAAAATGGGATTTCTAAGGCTCAGTATTTCTGGAAGCATCTTGTTTCCATGGAACAGCTAGTAGGTTCAAACCACTGACCTTTTGTTTGGCATCTGAATGCTTTAATCACTGTACCACCAGAATGACTCCTTGTATTCTAGAAAAAGTCTCTTATCAGATATGTTGTTACCTTTGAGTTACCTCCAACTCACAGTGACCCCATGTGTTACAAAGTAGAATAGCTCCTTAGAATTTTCTGGACTGTAGGGGTTTTTTTGGGGGAGGTGTTTTCGAGAGGGGAAATTGTCTATTGGTTTTCAATATAGATTTTTTATTATTATTAATTTTAATGAAAATTTACAGAGACTTTGGATTTCCATTCATTCATTGTTGCACTTTTCTCGCTGCCCACCACTCCTCCCTAGTTGGCTCTTTGAAAAGTAAAAGAAAAATTCTTTAATTGTTATACAGTCCCTCCCCCCAAGTCCACTCCATCATGCAGCCTTTAATTTGGACTCCTGTCATGACAGTAATACCTAACATTATATCCCTTTCAAACAGTCCTCTTCCTCATCTGTTTCAATGCCCTGTTTATTTATCCCCTCTGGCTGTAATTTTTATGGAAGCATTTTGTCAGACCGTATATTTTATTAATAATTTCTCCCAGTGTGTGTTGTTTTTTACCACGTTTTTAATTTTGTTTTGTTGTTAAAAATATATACAGCAAAATAAATACCTTTTTTCTTTCACTTTCTTGATGGGGTCCTTTGACATACAAAAGCTTTTTTAATTTTAATCAAGTATTTCCTGTTTTTTCTTTTGACACTTGTGCTTTCTAAAAAGGCTTTCCCAGCACCAGTGTCACAAAGATTTATTCCTATATTTTCTCCTCTGAGTTTTATAGTTTTGTTTGTCCTTATAGTTTTATCTATAAAACAAATCTTTATAGGAGCTCTGGTGGCCTAGTGGCAAGAAGCTGTGCTGCAATCTGGAAGGTGCACAGTTCAAATCTACTAGATGCTCCTCTGGAGTAGGAGGAGCAATCTCCTCCTAAGCCAGTTGGATCTAATTTGATGGTACACAACAAGAAAAGGAAAACAACCTTTTAGAGACTTGTAGGTCTGTGATGTGTTTTGAGTTCATTTTTTGCATATGGTGTGAGGAAGGGATCCCACTTTATTCTCTTCATATGGATATTCATTTGTTTCAGCATCATTTGCTGAGTGGTAGTTTGAATTGTTCTTTTCACTCATTTTCTGCTTATCAGGAAGAGACTAGCTTCATCTTGGGTTGTATTTATCCAGTAGGTTACTTTCTCATTCAAATTGTGTAATCCACACAGCTACAATGATGTCTCCTTTTATCATTAGACAGATTACATCAATGCCAGTTTCATGGATGGCTACAAGCAAAAGAATGCTTATATTGGTACACAAGGTAAGCTGGTCCATCATTTATTTACAAGTTGGTTTTGTGCCATCTACTTGTGATTCCTTGTACCTGATGATGGCATAAAGGAAATGGTGACATGAAGTGCTCTTAAAACTAATAGATTGTGTTTTTTGAGGAAGACAGATGAGTGTGGAGGGTTCCTGGAAACTCACTGCATATGGATAAACTAGAGATTCAGACACAATACTACTACCTACATGCTTTTGGATTGGCTTAGTATTTTTTTACTTTTTATTTTTTTTCTATGAATGATAATTTTATTTAATCATTTTGTTCACAACTAAAGTTCTGGGCATTTAAAATTAACATCTTTATACACTCCAGAAAGAGTTTCAGCCTTTTGCCCTGCATTATTCTGCTATTCTTTGTCCAAATGGATCTTTATAAACTGGCTGGCATCCATCCAGTGTGACACCTATTCTCACCCACAATTTCATTCAGAAATACCAAGTCTTTGAGGATTGCACCATGCACAACTGTCAAGGTACAAATCCTAGCGCGTGTTAGCTTATTTTTTGTGCAGCTTTTCTGAGTTAATTTTAGGCATAATTCTTCTTTGAGCAATAAAGACAACATACTTTCCACTGAACTTTTTCTCCAGTTCACGTACTAAACGGGCTTCTATCCTCTGGAAAGATTTCGGTTGAGGAATGAGAACTAAGATCATAATAGCTTTCCGACCACTACCAGCTTCAATTTCCTTAGCTGTGGTTCTTTTCAGCTCCCTTAATTGAGCTTTTAGGTTCACCTCAAGCTCAAGAAGAGCCCGAGAGATGCCAGACATTCATCTAGTTTCTCGCCATTGGAATTCACAGTCTTCACACTTGAACTGAATATGGCCTTTTTTGTACTGAGCACCAGCCTAAGAAGAGTGTGGCTTAGTATTCTAAATACAAGGAGCAGAGCATCATAACTCACTGGCCAGTGGCTCTTCATATTTAGTGTAGAAGGCTACCTCTGTCAGTGGAATTTCTCAGATAACATTTGTAGAATACTTTATTCTCTCTACTCTTCCCCTCTCCTCTCCAGTAATTCCTTTTGAGTCCAATGTATGGATGTGTGTTATCCTGAGAGGCCATTACTGTTCTCTTTACTATCAAAGAGCATAGGAAGTAGTGTTCTGACATGGACAATCTATCCATGGCCCAATCTGATACTAAAGTGCTTGACTAAGATAATTTCAGTCAAATTTTTTATAAATGACCTCTATAACTCTCTTTACTTGACCTTTGCCAACCTTAATGAAGATACCAAGTTGTTAAACTGGATAGGAAGAAATCAACACAGGAAGGAGGACAAAATGGGCCTAGTATATATAGGAATAAGGCCCTTTGATCATTTCAGAATATGACAAGTAAGAGGTTTGGCCTATACCTCTTTAACCAGGTGATCAAACTTATTATCACCAATAATGGCATATCGTGGGCCTCCTAGATATCAAAAGACTTATTGCACTGAGAAAATGTGCTATTAGGGACCTTTCCAGAATACTAAAGAGCAATGGTGTCAGTTTAAAGACTGAGGTGTGCCTGATCCAAGCTATGGTCTTTTCAGTTATTTACTTTGCATCTGAAAGTTGGACAGTGACTAAGGCTGATAGAAGAATTGATGCCTTTGCGTTATGCTGTTGGAAAAAAGCATTGAATATGCCATGTACTACTAAAAGAACAAATAAGTGTGTCCTGGAGAAAGTAAAACCAGAATGTTCCTTGAAGGCAAGGATGGTGAAACTCCATCTCATATACTTTGGGCGTGGTATAAGGAGGCGCCCCTGGAGAAGGACATCATGCTTGGGAAGGTGGAGGGTCAGCATAGGGGAGGAAGATCCCAACAGGATGCACTGACACAGTACCTGTAACAGCGGGTTCAAATATGTCAGATGGTGAGGGAGGTACAGAATTGGGCAAGGTTCAGAACTGTTGTTTGTAAGATTGCTCTGAGTCATATTTTATTTCATGGCACATAACAGTGACACTGTGATACATAAGAATCTCTGGAGGCATAGTCAGTAGAAAGGTTTGCTGCTAAATCAAAGCCTCACTCATCTCTGATGGTTCACATCCACCAGTGGCTCCTTGGGGAAAAGATAAGCAGTCTCCTATTACAGTTTACAGCCCTGGAACTGACTATCCAAAGGCATTAGATTGTGTGGATCATAATAAATTATGAGTAACTTTGAGAAGAATGGGAATTCCAGCACACGTAATTATGATGATGCAAAACCTGTACATAGATCAAGAAGCAGTGGTTTGAACAGAACAAGAGGGTACTTACTGCATGGCTTTAAACAGAAAAAGTGTCCATTATGGTTGTATTCTATTCAGTATGAATGGTGACCAAATAATTCAAGAAGCTGAGGAAGAATATAGTATCAGAATTGGAAGAAGACTCAACAGCCTACATTATGCAGATGTTGCAACCTTGCTTGCAGAGTCAAGATTTCAAGCACTTTCTAAAAAAGATCAAAGACTACAGTTTTCGGTATGGATTGTACATCAATATAAAAAAAAACAACCCAGAAATCCTTACCAGGACCAGTAGGCAACATCATGATAGATGGAGAAAAGATTGAAGTTGTCAGTGATTTCATTTCAATTGGGTCCATAATCAATATCATGGAAGCAGCAGTCACAAAATCAAAAGACATGGTATACTGGGCAAATCTGCTGTCAAGGACCTCTTTAAAGTGTTCAAGAGCAAGAATGTCAGTTCAGAGAGTAAGATGTGCCTTATTTATTTTAAGCCATGGTATTTTCATTTGCTTTATATACATGTGAATGTTGGGTGATGACCAAGATCAAAGAACTGATGCCTTTGAATTGTGGTTGTTGTCAAAGAATATTGAATATCTCATTAATTGCCTAAAGAACAAATTTGTTTTGTATGGAATATAACCAGTGTGCTCCTTAGAGGCAAGGGTGGTGAAACTTCATCTCAGATTCTTTGGACATGTTGTCAGGAGGTGCCAGTCCTTAGAAAAAGACATCACAAATTAAAAAAAAAAGTAAAAGACATCACGCTGAGGAAAAAAAAGCAGAGGACCCTTAATGAGATCACACACACAGTTCCTGCAATAGAAGGCATATTGGAGATAGTGAGGATGGTGCAGGATTGGGCTAGCTTTCAATCTGGCTGCTGTTCAGAGGGTTGCTGTGGGTCTTCGTCTACTTAAAAACACCTAACAACAACAAAGAGATGGCTAAATTCAGTGTCTAATTACACTTGGATCCTCAGTCAAGAGAAGGAAAATAAAATAGGACAAACTGTTGGGAGGATTAGAGGCTGTGTGTTAATGTTATTATATCAATGTTTAGGTGCTTAGGTGTGATAACTGTATTGTTATATAGGAGAATGTCCTTGATCTCCTGATATATGTTCAAGTATTTAGTAAAGAAAGGCCTTGTACTATTTAGCATTAAATGGTTTTGTAAAAAAGGAAAATATGTGTATCTACATAGAAACAGAAGCAAACATTATGGTAACTTTCTAGCTAAAGATTATATGGATACATATACTATTTCAGCTTTATGGAAGTTTGAAAACTTTCAAAATAAAAATTTGGTGAAAAGAAAAAATAACTTTTCAAGTTTTGGCACCTTGTTAAGTGGTCTGATGGTCACAGTTGGGTTGTTTGTTTCCCCTTGCAAGGCTACCACTCCCTTCAAAAGGAATGTTTTAGAGACCCTATGAAGACACAAAAGAACTATCAGGAAAGATTTTTGGCAGGTATCACATGGGTGATCTGCATGAAAGTAGGAGTTTAATTGAAGAGGACGACTTTAGTATGGATGAACTTTTTTCCTTTTTCTTTTATTTTTTTTTTAATTTATTATTAACGTCAGTGAAAATTTAGAGATTTGGATTTCCATTCATTATTGTTGTACTTTTTCTTTTTTTTAATATATATTTTATTGTGATTTTAATGAACATTTACAGAAAAGTTAGATTTTCATTCAGTCATTGTTGCACATTTTTCTCCCTCTTCATGGATGGGCTTTTGAAGGCTAGTTGTTTCAGAATGCTCCTATGTCTTGGTTGAGGAGTGTGCACTGCCTGTTGTTGGGTACCACTGAGTCAGATCGGACCCATCGCTGACCATCCAGCAGGTTTTCAGAGTCAGTTTATGGCACAGGAAGAGACTGCTCATCCTTTTCCCACAGAGCAGCTGGTGGATTCAAACCATGTACCTTTAGAAGTGCAGCACAGCTTTTTGCCACTAGGTCAGCAGAACTCTTTAACTGCCTAGAGTTGTTAATTATATAAGGATTAAATTCTTTAAGCTGACTTTGATGACCAAATCTAGATGAAACTTCTCCAGGAGGAAAGAATTCTTAAATCAAGTATTAGAAAGTATGTCTTCAACCTTTAAAAGGCTTTACCATCTATCAGAAAAATCAGATTCATTACTGTCAAATCAGCACTAACTCATAGCTGACCTCCAGCAGGTTTTCAAAAGCTGTTACTTGCACTGGAAAAGATAGCCTATTTTTCTCCCATAGTGTCATAGATGGATTTGAACTGCCAGAGAGGGACTACCTTTCGCTTAGCCGATTAAGCCCCTAAGGACCAGATCACCAGAGCTCTCCTCAGTATCTATCAGGACCGTAAAATGAAATATAAGTACAGCTCCAGATGATGCTAGAGAGGGAAGGAGTTGCCCATAATACTGAGGCAGCTGAATTGATTTGCTGAGCCAGTCTCCTTGGCTATATTCAGGATTCTGATTCTCATTTACAATAATTTTTCTACTAACAGTATGTGTCATATTAAATAGTTCTCTTATGTACTGGGTATATAATCTCTAATACGCATAAAAACTGCCTATTTTATAGATGAACAAACTGGTACTTAGAGAGGCTAAGTGACTTTGCATTCATTTAGCGTGTGCAGAGCCAGTATTTGCACTCATGTCTGTTTGGTTCAGAAATCCTTGCAGACTAAGTCAGTACCTATGTCAGCATAAACTTTTGGCTTTGTTTCTTTAAATAAGTCCACTTAAAGGGTCTGATCTGAGAAGGGTGACTTCTCTTTTAAATCACCCCCTTGAGCCTTTCAAGTTAAAATCTTCCTTTTCTGCACACCCATGTTTATCACTGCTTTGTTCACAATAGCAACGAGTTGGAAACAACCTATGTGCCCATCAACAAATGAATGGATAGAGAAGCTGTGGTATATTCACACAATGGAATACTATGCTGCATTGAAAAACAAGGAACTCATGAAATATTATACAAAATGAGTGACCCTGGAGGACATTATGCTGAATGAAGTATCTCAGTCCCAAAAGGACAAATACTGCATAGTGCCACTGTAGTAAAACAGGACTGACATTTGGGATTGGGGGGAGACTGAGAAAGATGGGATAAGTAATGTATACTGCTTTGAAACAGGTGAGGGAGAAAACTGTTTAAAAGGGATATGTGATTAGATATTATTGTCATAACTAGAGTCCAGAACAAAGGCTGCCTAGTGGAGTGGACTTGGAGGGAGGGATTATATAACATTGAAAGGGTTTTTCTTTTACTTTTCAAAGAGAAGAGTGAACTGTGGGTGAGGGTGCAACAGTGAATGAATGGAAATCCAAAGTCTCTAAATTTTCATTAAAAGTAATAATAATAAAAAATATTTAATAAAAAAAATCTTTCCTAGCCTGTGTCTGAATTGAATTTGGGATAAAAGATGTTCTGCCTGCTCAGCAGTCCCCAGTTCTGTAGTGATTTGGATGTGGACAATAAACTACATGAGACCTGCTGTGGTACAGGACTAGGTTGGGAATCAGAGAACATTTTTCCCAAAAAGTTTTCTTATCTTCATAACATGCATATAATGGCAATTCCTGTTAACTAAAAATTTGTAGAATAGAAGTCTACCAATCTAGAAGGGCTTAGCTTAAGTAAAAGTGGAGAGAATATTAACATTTTGTAGCTTCTTCTCCTAGACTTTTTATACAAGTATATATAGATATGTCCATATACATGTAAAATGTCTACTAAAATTAGTTCTTTCTGTACATTATCTTTTTTATGTAATGGTACCTTATGAATCATCCTCTGTAGAAAAAAATACATACTTTAAAACATCTCTTTCATGAACTGCCTAAAATATTAATATGGCATAATTTTGTTAATCTAAGCTTTTCTTGTTGAACATTCATCTTATTTCTAAAACCTCACATACTTCTGCACAGGAAGAGTTCCAGTATCATAAAACTTCAGTGTTAAGAAAACCTTCTGACTGGGGAAAAAAAATTTGGAAATACCTTTTCAGACAAAGGTCTCATATCAAAAGTTTATAGAGCGAGCTCTGGTGGCCTAGTGGCAAGAAGCTGCACTGCAATCTCAGAGGTACACAGTTCAAATCCACCCGATGCTCTGCTGGAGAAGGTGGAACAATCTCCTCCTGTATCAGTTAGATCTGATTTGATGGTACACACAAAAAAATAATGAAATAAAACAAAATTTTAAAAATATTAAAAAACAAAACTCCACACCAAAAAAAAAAGTTTATAGAAACCTACAGGGCCTCCACAAGAAAAAGACTGATAACATAATTACAAAATGGGCAAAAGACAATGGAAAGACTTTTCACAGAGGAAGATACTTGGATGGCCAACAGACACATGAAGATATGCTCAAAATCACTGGCAAGAAGAGAGATGCAAATCAGAACCACAGTGAGATACCATCTCACCCCAGCTACAGTGGCAAAGTTTTAACAGGTCAAAAAGTAATAAATGTTGGAGAGCATGTGGAAAGATAGGAACTCTTATACACTGTTGGTGGGAGTGTAAAATGGTACAACCGCTCTCTGCAAGGCAGTTTGGCATCTGCTCAAAAAGCTGAAGATAGAAATTTTATATGACCCAGTTATTCCACTGTTTGGAATATATCCCAAGAAAATTAGAACTGAGGCACAGTGGAGATTTGTACACCAACGTTCATAACAGCCTTATTCACCATCCCAAGAACATGGAAACAGCTCAGATGCCCAACCACAATCAAATGGATTGAGAAATTATGGTACATTTACATGGAGCTCTAGTGGCCTAGTGGCAAGATATTGTGCTGCAATCCCAAAGTCATGCGGTTTGAGGCCAATAGCTGCTCTATGGGGAAGGATGGGCACTCACCTCACATGTGATTAACTGCTTCTGAAAAACCACTGGAAGATCAGCTCTGGGTTGGTTCCGACTCTGTGGTACACAACAACAACAAACAACACGTGGTGGAATACTACGTAGTATGCAGGAGCAATGATTTTCAAATCACCATCAAACTTGGGACTTACTGAAGTGCTTTATGTTAATTGAACTAATTCAGTCCCATAAGGACAAATACTGTATAAGACCATTATTGTAGAAATAGAAACATAACTAGTAAAACATGTATGACTATCCAAGGCGGGAATGGTAGAGCAGAAGGTGAGGATGGGCAGGGGTAATTACAGAGTCGTACAATTTGATGGGTAGAGGATGAGGTGGGTAAAGTAAATGAGAAAGATATGGTGAGAAAAACAATGTATATGATCTTAGAAAGCCAACCAGTATAAAATAAGAACTTTATTTAAAAAAAAAACCAAACCCAACCCTTTAGTGTTTACCAAAGGAGTTTAGCAGAAATGGTAGTGGAACCAGCAGAAAAGCCCAGCTGATTTCCAGGCAAAAATCCTTTATATTTCCCTTCCTTGAAAGTGGGCATGGGGGGTAAGGGTGTATTGGAAAATTACAAGAAATTGTCCTGAGTTCAGAAATTGTCCCAACTCTCTTAATTAAGAGGGAAGTTCTTTGAATGGTGTAGATTTGTGCTTAGTTGGTAACCTAACGGTTGATGATTCAAACTCACATAGTACCACCAGGAAGAAAAAAAAAGGCCTGGCATCAAGATTACAGCCCAGAAAACAATGTGGAGCAGCTCTGCTCTGTAATGCATGGGCTGGCTGTGATTCAGAGTCTAGGTGACAAGCTTTTTGTTTCTGTTGAGGGAAAGATGATGGTCCTGCAAGTAGCCACAAAATTTCTACTGTGTCCAGCCCTATGCAGGAGGGCTCAGCAGCACAGCCCTTGTCCTCCGGCTCATGTTTGCTGAAACTTGATTGTTGTTGTTATGTGCTGTCAGCTCATAGCAGACCCTCCAGTGGATTTCTAGCTGGTAGATTGGCACCTTCTGGCCTCTGGGTTGGTAATGCAATTTCTCACCACTAGGCCACCAGCCCTCCTTAGATAGAGTCTTGATTAATGGCAACAAAGGACAGTGATTGATAATAAGATTGTGTAAATGAAATCATTAAGCTGTTTAGATAGATCTACCTGTACCAGTCAAGAGCTCAGGGGTAAGGGGGCCGCACAAGAAGTGTGGTGGTCAGAGAAAGGTTCAACGAAGAGGAAGCACTTAAAAATTGGTGGAAAATGGACTGCCTTGCAGGTAAAGGAGACAGCACAGGAACAGAGAGCAGAAATGACCTTGATAAGCATTATCACTCTGATGAAGTGACTTAAAACTTTAACTGGTTGGACTATCTAAAACAGACTAGAAGGGAAAGAGACCTTTCAGAACAGTATAGTAAACTAACATAGTGTCAACAAAACAAACTTAACTGGAAACTGAGGTGGAATTACAGTAACTTAGACAATGGGATGATGATGTGGTCATGAGCAGAGTCAGCAGTAACATTGGGGAGCGAGTAAAAGATGAAATAAAAAACCATTTAAACATAAAACCTTTCTAGGACTTAGTGACTGAGATGGGAGTTGAAAGGTAAACTTAATTTGAAGGAGGGTGAATTTCAGACATGTTGGATCTGAGGAGATGATAGAATATGGTTGGAAGAGCAATTAACACAGCCAGGGTATGGTGGATAGTGATAGAGCATGAAAACAGAGAGAGAGTGTCAGCTGTGACAGCTGAAACCCTGACATACACCTGTGTATCTACAACTCAAGTGGGGACTTTGTTAAAATGCAGGTTCTACATCTCTTAGCAGGAGTGGCATCTACTTCCTAAACATGCCTCTGGAAACTCTATGAACTTTGAGAAATGACAATAGTTATAGAAAGGCTTTAGGTCTTTTGTTCACAGGGTAGCTAATGAGTCGTACTTGACTTGATGCCAATCAACAACAATGTCTCGTAACACTTCACAAATGACATTGTTGTAAGCACACCGACTAGGAGGGTTGTAGGGAAAAGAGCCAGGAGCTGACACCTGTGCTTTACATATATAGTTGAAAATGCTCCTCATTGCCATTGAGGTTGAATGAACTTTGGTGACCCTCCAGCAGGTTTTTGAGAGGTTGTAAATTGCACTAGAAGGGGATTGCCCATCTTTCTCTTGAGGAGCTGCTGGTGAACTTGAACCACTAGAGAGGCCTAGCCTTTGGGTTAGCAGCACAACTCCCCACAGACTACATCAGTAGAACTCCCTTAGTGTGTTGTAGGGAGAACAGAATATCATAAGATGGAAAGATACACTTCCATGGTGATGTTCCTTGTTTTCTCTTCATTCCAGGCCCTTTGGAGAATACTTACCGTGATTTCTGGCTTATGGTATGGGAGCAAAAAGTCCTAGTGATTGTCATGACCACACGGTGAGTTAACCCCTTTTTTTTCCAGTGCCTGCCACCCTAACAAGCACAGATATTTCAAGAGTAAAGTTTAGTTTCAGTCTTCTGAGAAATGATGAGGATTAGGAAAGTCATAGTAAAGTATTTGAGATGTCATAGCATTTTCTTAGCTGGCCCAGCGTTAACACAGGCAAGGTATGGTGGAAAATGATTGATATAACTTGCCAAAACTTGAATCTATGGTTCGGGTAACCCCTGTGTTACTGTCTATTCCAAGGTCCTAGCCTTATCCACTGATTTAACTTGAATCTAGCCCTTATTTATAGAAGGCAGCTGTTTTCCTATTTTCTGGGATACCAGCTCCACCTTTGCTCTCCTTCTTGCTGTGTTTATCCATTTTCCTGCTCATTCATAGTTCTGCTTACAGCAGAATTTTTCAAAAGGAGATTTGAAATAGAGCAAGTAGAAAGCGACTGATGAAAGGACTATATTAAAAAACTATACTCTAGGCGAGCTCTGGTGGCCTAGTGGCAAGAAGCTGCACTGCCTCAGAGGTGCATGGTTCGAATCCACCAGATGCTCTGCTGGAGAAGGAGGAACAATCTCCTCCTGTACCAGTCAGACCTGATTTGATGGTATACACACACACACACACACACACACACACACACACAAAATAATAATGAAAATCAAAACAAAACTACATATATCTGCCAAAACTTAAGGAACTTTGTTTCATTCATATCATCAGTATCTTACAATAATTATACCCTGTTTCAGATATTGTTGTTGTTGTATACCAACAAGTTGGAACTGACGCATAGCTGATCCTCCAGCAGGTTTTCAGGGACAGTAAATTGCACAGGAGTTAATTGCTCGTGTTTCTCACAGAGCACTTGGTGGATTCGAACCACATATCATGATGTTGGCAGTGCAGTTCCTTACCACTAAGCCGCCAGAGCTTTCAGATGAGGGAGGAAAACAATTAATGACAGTATTTGCTCAGTTCCCTTCTCCAGGGCATTGTTATAGCCCCCTCTGATTTGGAGAGAAACTAGTGGAAAAAGTACCTACCTTGGGCTGCTTTGAAGCCACTGCAGTGTGGGGAGGTAGACCTTTAAACTTTATAAAAACATCCCACTGGCATCTCAAGAGCCATGCTTTCCCTTTCCTCCATGAGCCAGGGCCCTGACTGGGGAAGAGAATGAACAGTGACAGAGGTACAGGCCAGAGAGTTCTTTTATCCATCATATTTTCTGTACTGCCTTCTTTTGCTTACCTAGTCTTTAGCTCAGATGTGCAACAAGTACTGTGAGAGAGCAGGAATGGGACCAAGTGACAAAGTAAATGCTCATTAAATGCCTGACAAAGGAGTAGGTACAGAAACTATAGCTGTTTGACCTGCTTAGAAAGAGGGGGTACCTTTCTTTTCTATCAAGGAGCAAGGGTATGTCAGATAGAAGCAGGCAGTGGTGACATTGCTGCCTCAGGTGCAACAGGTCATGGGGGGAGTGGAATTCCTGCTGTGCTGAGAAAGGATGGAACTTACCTGGCTGTGTATCTTCAGTTTTGAGGAAGGTGGCAGGAGGAAGTGTGGGCAGTACTGGCCACTAGAGAAAGACTCTCGGGTTCGATTTGGCTTCCTCACAGTGACCAACCTAGGCGTGGAGAACATGAACCATTACAAGAAAACCATCTTGGAAATTCACAATGCAGAGGTAAATCCAGGTTTCTGTTTTGTTACTTTTTTGAAGCTTGGTAGGGTGAAATTTCTACTAAGAAAATTTCCATGGGGAATAGGTTGGATTCCAAGGAGATTATGGCAGATTGCTTTTTTTCTGAGAAAAGGATCAGGATATTTAACCTTGTACAAATTAGCCATGTTGGCTCAACATCACAGTGGCATTACTCTGTAAAAATTAGCCATGTTGGCTCAACATCACCTTGGCATTACTTAGGAATAAAGCTTCTAACATAAGAAATCTGGACATTACAAATACAGTAATTCTGCCCTTCTACACATTCAACCCTTCCTTTGGTTTAGGGTACCTCACACTTTGTAATGGACAAATAATTGTGGGGAAAATGCTAAGTGTGGTACTACTAGGTAGGAGCCATAGTTTGGTGGGAGTACCAGGGTGTTGAGAATCTGGAAAACCTGAAGTTTAATGAGGGTTAGACCAAAATAAACTCACTCACTTTTGTGTCTTTTTTCCTCTAAGGAGCGACAGAAACGCCAAGTGACCCACTTCCAGTTCCTAAGCTGGCCAGATTATGGCGTCCCTTCCTCTGCAGCTTCCCTCATTGACTTCTTGAGGGTGGTCAGGAACCAGCAGAGGTTGGCCGTCAGCAGCATGGGGGCACGATCCAAAGGGCAACCCCCTGAGCCACCCATCGTGGTCCACTGCAGTGCAGGCATTGGCAGGACAGGTAATGCACCTGACACAGCTCTCCACACACTTAGGGCCTGGATAGGTGGATGAGGAATAACAAAGCTCTCAGACCACATCTGTGAAAGATGCTAGTTTACAAGACAGTACTCATTTGATCCGTGGGTGAATCACTCTGAATAATTCCTGTTTAATGTCCTTTTGGTATTTCTATTGCTAGTTACTGGCTAGAAAGTAATAGTTCACAAGACAAGCCCTCTAGGCCTTAATGCTTTGGACATCTCAGCAGTATTGTCACCTTCTGAGGAAGGTCACTGTGTGTGTCCTTGGGCTTCCTGTCCCAACTCTTCCTACTGTGGGGTCCCCCACTGTGCTGCACTCTCTGTTCTGAAGCCATACGGCAGCCTTTTCCTTAAGAGGATATACATTGCAGGGACTGCTGTCCTCAGTTCAGAAGTTCCTTTGGGAGAAAATCAGGAAGAATTGGTTAATTCTAGGCTTCTGTGGGTGAGAGTCTCTGGCAATTAGTGTCCATGTGTGGGAGTACTATTTATTTATCTGTCGGGATTGAAGCAGGAAGTTCCTCTATGCCACCTACTCTCCCTGTACCCCATATTTGTCCTGACAAATAAGGGATCTCCTCATTTCTTTGACCTTTAATACTCTCGTGACCTCCTTTCTTAAGGGAACTTGCCTTTGAATTCCTTTATCTAGTCCTTCTTGGGTTGTTTGGGAGAGAGGAGTAAAGATAAAGGAGGTAAACAGGGTGTGACCACTTCTTCCTTCTACAGGTACATTCTGCTCACTGGACATCTGCCTGGCACAGCTGGAAGAGCTTGGCACCCTTAACGTGTTCCAGACGGTGTCCCGCATGAGGACTCAGAGGGCCTTCAGCATCCAGACCCCTGAGCAGTACTACTTTTGCTACAAGGCCATCCTGGAGTTTGCAGAGAGGGAAGGCATGGTGCCCTCCAGCCACAACCTGTTGGCTGTGGAGAGTCAGTAACTGTCTCACAAGCCTCCTTCTTGCTGGCCAGCCTTCCTTAAACTACCCTGGACACCGCTGAGCCTATATGTTACCATCAGTTATGCTGAAGTCATGGACCAACCTCTTTCTTATGTCTCCCAGCGCACGTGTGCACGCCTGGCAGCCTTTCCCATTGGCTAGATAGATGTGGTGAAATTGCCACTAGAAAGGGCCAGCAGCAATGTGTTCTTAATTCTTAGCACCTGCTATCGAACTGTGCCTTATTAAAACCAAATTGTGGCTATTGATTTTTGCCAGGGCCCCTAGGTAAATGGGGAAGGACCCTCCCCCTCTTTCCAATGCCATTCTCTTTCTTGAGGTCTCCTCTCTCCCACTCCTTGCTCGGATTGAATAGGGAAGTTTGGTGAGCATCCACCTTCCTCTCAAGATAGCTTGACCAAGTTACATATTCTAGAGAGCATCCCGAGTGCCAAGCACGTTGATACCTAGGGCGTGTATTCCAGTTTTTTCTGTCTTTCTGTGTGTGTGCTGCGTGTATGTGCACTTATGTGTATGGGTCCTTATGTACGTGTGTGTATATAATAATATTGTATGTGATAATATGGTCGTATTCTATAAATATATATACACACAGATATTCTTTGCAGAAGTTCATGGGGCTTTGTGTTGCAGTTCAGGCCTGCTTGCTATTTGGACCCTGCTGCTGATCCCAAAGTAGTTGGGGCTGCAGACCCTTTGGGTTGCCTGTTGTCAGACTGCAGAGTGATGGAAGAGGATACACACATCCCCTCTCCACACTTCTGCCACAGGTCTTTATCCCTAAGTAATGACTTGCTCCTCTCTGCATTTTTTTGGGTGGTACAGATGTTTAACACACAACTTAGGTTGGAGGTTCAGGTTCATCCAGAGCGCTTTGGAAGAAAGGCTTGACTATCTACTTCGAAAAACCAGTCACTGAAGATTCTGTTGAGGAAACAACAACAGGACCGTGTAGAGGCAGCTCTACTCTGACACATGTGGGGTCGTCATGAGTTGGAATTGACTACGTGGCAACTGGTTTTTTTTTGTGACACTGGCATAAGTCAGCATGCATTGTACTTACCTGGTGATTTTTCTCTGTTTACTCTGCCAATTTTGGAAACATACCTCCACTGTGATTCCACACCCTCTCTTTCCTCTCATTATTCCTCAGAGATAGGGGCCTGGAGGTAGAGTTGAGCTTCCTGAGTACCCAGAGCCAAAAGCAATCGGTACGAAGTCTTAGAAATCCAAAGGGGCAATTCAGGCCCGAGAGAGAGAAAACTGCTAGGAGAGTCTGAGCTGGGCCCCGTTTTTTTTTTGTTTGCTGGAGGGTTTCTTTCCTTTTGACACTTTTGCCACCTCCTCCTGTCTACTGACCTGCCAGACCCTTGAGCTTGAACTGAGTGGGTTTTGTGCCAATGAAAAGCTTATTCCCTGGTTGGGCTAGGTGGTCCCCTGTAAGCACTGCTCCATACATGCCCAACCCACCCTGCTTGTCCAGAACCCAGCCAACCTGATGTGCCCCAGATGGAATCAAGACTCTTCAGAACTCCACATTCCTACGAAAATGCCAGGAATCCCTAAATCCTTTTCCCCTATCACAGAAGATGAGGTTGGCAGCTGATCAGACCTCAATAATTTTATACTGTAATAAGCTCTTTGAATGTGTATATTCTTATTTTTACAATCTCTTCATTTTGTATTTAACATCAATGGACTGAGTCAGATTCAGAAATAATTGTAAATGTTCATATTCAATATCTTACAGTGATACAGTTTTGTATTTACATATAAATATACCGACATGATCAAACTCTTTTAGCTTCTTCAATTTAGCACCCTGGGGTTGGGAAGGTGAAGAGGGATCTAGGAGGTGGTTTTGGAGGGCTGGGGAGGTAGGGAGGAACCAAGGCTTGATTCTCCTAGGCTTTCAGTTCTGAGTGCTACCCACCTTGTGGGTGGCCTTAGGTCTGGGAGAATAAAGGGAACCAGTGCTTGCTGAGTGCACAGATTTGTGCTGTGTACATTCCTTCTTGTCCTTTTCACATGGTTCAGGGAGATATTACTCTCTCCCCTTTTCTCTCTACTCTTCTTTAATTTCCATATGATTTAGAACTGAAGCTCCAGTAGGTCTACTTGCAAAGTTTTCAGTCTTTCCTCTGTACTTTTTCTCTCTCAAAGATCAGGACAGTGCTTGGTCTTTGAAGGCCAGAGTATTTCCCCCCACCCCCTACCCCCTTCCTTCAGAATATAAGCAGTTCTTAGATTACAGCCATATAAGTTGACTACTTGATCTTGAGCTCACGTTGCATGTAGTGGACTAGAAGAGCGATTTGAAGTTGTTTCTCTCAGCTGGGATCTCCTGGTGTAAGGAATACCAAGGGGTCATTTTCCGAGGGAAACATAAAGAAAGGTGCACTGTTCTTTGGTGCTGTGGAAAGATCTTAAGTCATCTACATCTCTCTCAAAGAGAATAGAACAGTTTTATCCCAGTTGACAGCTCCTCACACCATCTTACTACTTTAGTTGGCCAGCGACAGGCTGTCCAGTGGCAGTTCTGGCCAAAAGAATGTACAAAGTATTAGGATGTTCTGAATAATAATTATAGCAGTTAACAATTACCAAATGCTTATTCTGTTCCAAGCACTGTTTTAAAGTGCTTTCTAGTATTTATCCTCAAGATAGTGTCTTTTTTTTTTTTAGGTGTGAACAGGTAACTTTACAAGCTTAAAACAACCTTCTGTTTTAGGTATTGACAGAAGTAAAAAAAAACAGGCATGGGAAAGTTAATTTGCCACAGATAAGAATTGGAACCATCTGACACTACGTGCTCTTAACTCTTATGTGAGATCACGTAATTATTACTCCTTATTAAGTAGATATTAATCCTTATTCATCTCCTCATCATCCAACATTGTCTTTTCACGTTCATTATTTATATCTTAATCAGGAACCGAAGTATATAGCAAACTGTACATGAAATCCTTGCCCCAGAAGAGCCTCCATTCTTTTTGGGGGAAACATAAAAGGTGAACAGAGAATCTCTGAAATTTAGAAAATAAGAAGTTAAGAGTTCAGTAGAATCTGTAGGAAATGAGTTTAATAAATGGTCTAACAGAGGTAGACTTAAACTGTCCCTTACTTGAAGAGACTATAACCCAGCTTCTCTGTAAACTCAGAAGTTACACAGTTCTTGTGGCCTGTATCTGAGGGTCAGTGAGGAGACTGTCACTTGTAGAACTTCATTAAAATGCAGGTTATTTATGTCCACTCAGTATGTGGTTAAAACACTCACTCAGAACTCATATTGACCCTCATTAGATTTCTGTGGCTGTGCATTTTAACAGGACGCTGCCCATCTTTTTCCCAGGGAGCTGCAGGTAGATTCGAACCACTAAAGACTGCAGCTTTGGGTTAGCAGTACAACTCACTTCCAACTCTAGTAGATGCATAAGAGTCATTATGCAAGTTTGGAAACTGCAGTATCCAAGTCCTGACTCAACTGATGTCTCTTGAATTTTCAGCCAATTTTTGAAAGAAAGGTATCAGTAGCTTTTCCCCTACCGCTATGGTTAACCTATTGTTTTTACTATCAGGAAGATAATTAATACGCAGTGTTAGTCTCCAGGTGTGTAAAGAGGAAATAAAAGCAGGGGAATGCAGAGAAGGAGCCCTGAACCTGAGGAGTCATGATTCTTGGAGGCAACTCTGAACTAGGTGAGAGAACCCACAATCAGAAGATGAACTGTATAGTTGACTTTAAAAAGTTGACTGCAAAAAGAGTATTGTGAGCTAAAAGCAAATATGAGCTTATGATTTGAGAATTTTTTTTTTTACTTTCCCTCTAGTATTATGGTACAGAATTCTTCAGAAACACCAAATGACCACATTCTTCTTGCGCCCCTGTTGTTCTGTTCATTTTGCCCAGCCTTGTCAGCTAGTATAGGACCCCTGAGGTAAAAGGTCCCTCAGCACTCTCTGCTTAGGGAGTCCACCATTATCTGCCTCCATGTGGCAGAATGCAGGTAAATGACAGGGTGGAACTTGGTGAACTGGACTATTACTGTAGAATCTTGATATGTGGGAGATAGGACTCTTGCCCTTAAAGGCTTCTAATGACCAAGCAGAAAAGTCTTCTAAGAATGAGTTTGCTTTTTAATGGTTTTGAGGTCTTAACACTCAATCTATGCATGCCAAGTCCTCAAAGAGCTTGCACGAGATAATCCTACTAAGATCCTGAGACTAGGAGTCTAGTTCTTGGTTGGGCAGTGGGAAGGCACAGGAAGGATTAGCAGACCTCCATTCTCCAGGTGGGTAGGATACCATTTTAGCTTATTTTCAAACTATATTTCAGTGAATAAGGATGATCAAAGAAGAATTGATGCCTTCGAATTCATAATGGTATTGAGGAATATTGAATACACCAGTATTCAATATTGTGTACCACCAAAAGAACATCTCTCCTGACCAACTGCTTCTAGAATGCTGCTTAGAAGCAAGGGTAGTGAAACTTCCTCTCACTTCTTTAGCCATGTTATCAGGAGGGGTCATGCTTGGAAAAGCAGAGGATCAGGGAAGAGAGGAAGACCTTCAAGGAGATAGATTGACATTGGTCATCAACACAGAGATTGTGTTGTACATACGGTCATCACAAGTTGTCACCACACCATTGTATTTCTTCAGTTCCCATCCCAGTATGCCCACAGCTTGGATGGAAAGCAAGCCAGTTGACTGTCCTTGTCTTCCTCAAGACCAGCCAGTCCTGCAACTTAAGGCTTCCTTCCTGTTCTGTGTGGGGAAGACAAACTCAAGGTTCCAACGATTCCAGACCAAACCTTAGATTTGTCACTGGCTTTGGTCATTACCTAAGGACCATTGTTAACTTACCAAAAACCAGAGGTGAATCTCCCACAAGGGAACTTATGTTGACAGATTTTTCTCTTGGGAGGTGTGTGCCTCATAGTTAAAAACACACATTGGTTATTCAGTCAGGTGTCTAGGTTGCCCTGCTACTGCCAACCACAGGGAAACCTAGGTCTTCTCCGTAAGTAGAAATCCAAGCATTTTCTAAATGCTGTTGAGTGTATGGTTATTCTCCACTCCTTTATCAGTTGCCCTCAGGTCCTTCCTCAGCAAAATCTGACATGACGCAGTTTTAAATACTCAATATTTTTTGATGAGACTAAGCTAGCTAACCTAGAATCCTAGCTGATGGGGTATCATTCACGAATAGAGCATTTGACTGCAGAATCCTACCTGGGAGTGTTGGCTGGGGCAGAGGTGCTTTTTCAACAGCTGCTTAAGTTAGACGATGATGACTGTGGTGGTAGAAAGTAAGGCAGTGAGAGGAGATTTTATTTTATTATTATTTTTTTTTAAATTTTTATTATTTTTTTTGTGTGAGTGTACCGTCAAATCAGATCTGACTGGTACAGGAGGAGATTGCCCCTCCTTCCCCGGCAGAGAATCTGGTAGATTCGAACCGGGCACCTCTGGGACTGTAGTTGCAGCTTCTTGCCACTAGGCCACCTGAGCTCCCCCTTTTTTTAAAATTTTTATTATTATTATTTTATTATTTTTGTGTGAGTGTACCATCAAATCAGATCTGACTGGTACAGGAGGAGATTGCCCCTCCTTCCCCGGCAGAGAATCTGGTAGATTCGAACTGGGCACCTCTGGGATTGTAGTTGCAGCTCCTTGCCACTAGGCCACCAGAGCTCCCAAGAGGAGATTTTTATTTTTTTTTTTAAATTTTGTGTGCGTGTACCGTCAAATCAGATCTGACTGGTACAGGAGGATATTGCGCCTCCTTCTCCGGCCGAGCGTCTGGTGGATTTGAACCGTGTTCCTCTGGGATTGCAGTGCAGCTTCTTGCCACTAGGCCACCAGAGCTCCCCCCAAGAGGAGATTTTAAAAAAACCCAGCAACAGCGTTTCTTTCTCCACTGCAGTTTACACCCTTTCACTCCTGATCCACATCAGAACCTAGCTACTTTTCCAACCCACAATACAGTTTGAAAGCCTCAAGACAGAAAAAATTCACAGCTCATCAGAGATGAGTTATTTAACTTTGAGGGGCATCTTACTTGACTTTTCTGACTGCCTTTGCCCAAGAGCCCATGAAAATCAGAAAATTATGTTCAGAGTAGATACTGGGCTGTTGTGTGCCAATGAGTTGGAACAGACTCATAGCTGGCCATCCAGTTTAAGCACACAGGAGGAAACTGTCCATCCTTCTCTTGTGGAGCAGCTGGTGAATTTAAAACAAACTGCCTTTGGGTTTGCAGTGTAGCTTAACCACTAGGCCACCAAAGCTCACTAGATATTGGACTGTGAGCATCAATTGGAAACTTAATCTAGATAAAAACAGTGAACACTGCCAGTGAGTGGGATCAGCCAAGAGTGAAGGAGAAAGCCTATAAAAGATGGGTAGGAGGAGGAAAGCCCCGCAGGGCAGAGGTAACCTGAGGACAAGCTGGGTTTCACTGGCTTTCAGGCGTGAGAGACGGCTGGGATGAATGAATAAGAAGAGATAGGGGTTCACTTGGTTATCTCATCCCATGCAAGTTACAGCCTTGGAAACCCATTGGAGGGTCAACTACAAATCTGTTCTGGCTAAGCAGCTTTGGGTGAGTAGACTTTGTGGGGTAGGAAGGCAGACAAGTGGAAGGTGCAGTAACAGCACTCTGTGCCTTCAACCACAGTGAGCACTCTTTCCCTATTGTTGTGTCCTTTTGAGTCAGAACCAACTCATAGCTGACAGTGCAGCAGGTTTTCAGAGGCAGTAAGTCACACAGAAGACTGTCCATCCTTCTCTTGAGCAGCTGGCTGATGGATTTGAACCATTTGCTTTTCAGATTGCAGCATAGCTTCTTACCACTGTGCCGCCAGAGCTCCTTTCCCCCTATTCAAGGTTCATTTGAACAAAGGTACTTGCTTTTATTAAAAAAAAAAAAAAAAAAATTTAAAAATCACCAAATAATTGCTGTGAAAAAAAGCAAACCCTTTGAAAGCAAATCCAGGTAATGTAGGGGAACTAAGAACTGACAGATATGTTCTGAAAAGGTTGCAGCCGGAGTGCTCTTTAGAGGAAAGAATAATGAGGCTTTAATTCACATACTTTGGGCATGTTGCTAGGAAGGGCTATTCCTTAGAGAAGGGCATTACTCTGAGAAGGGTAGAGGGTCAGTGAAGGAGAGGAAAACTCTTCAATTAAGTCGACTGACCCAGCTCCTGCTGCAGTAAGTTCTTGTGTGTTTGGAAGTGTCAAGAGGTGCAGGATAGAATAGGGTTCAGATCTATTGTTCAGGGGTCGCTATGAGTCATAACTTGATGGCACCTACCAACAACAAACTTGTTATGATAATGATTTTCCATATTTGGTTTGTAAGCAATTCAGAGAAGTCAGCTAACACTCAGGAGAAGGCACTTCAGGGTAGAACATGGCAGTCTTAGCATCCTCTCAAAATTCCCCAAGTCCCCCAGACTATCCAGAAATCAGAAAATGGAATTTCTCCAGCTGAGTGCTGACTCACACAATAGAGCTGTTTGGTCTTTCTGGTCTGCTCCAAGACTCCAACTTCACTTCAGGGGCTTTGCATTTGAATGACCAGAAGAGGGGGTGGGGATATGATAAAAAAGGTCAGAGAACCCTAACTAAAGGCAAGGCATACTTGAAAGTTACAAAGCTCACTGAAGTTAGGTATTCTTCCATTGAGTTTCTGAAGCCTTAAAACACATACTGCCCACTTTAATTCTCAGAGGCATTGGTGGATTTGAACAACCACAGAGCACAACCTTTGGGTTAGCAGCACAACTCCCTAAAGAATATGCCACCAGAGAGCTCCATTTGCAAATTTAGGCATCCACCGAGGAAAGAGGCTGAACTGAAGTCCTGACCAAGCTTGAGCTTTCCCCCTTGAACCCAAAGAGTGTTGGTTTGGAGTTGGGGAGCTAGCCTCAAACTCCAAAGGAAAGCCTCAGATGCCTGTTGCTGTAGTTGCCATTGATTATCCTATCAAAGGCTCTGTCTGCAGACCACTGAATTGCAGGCTCTAAATGTCTCCTGGTCACTTTAAGTACCCAAAAGAACTGTGAATGACTCCTGTTTGTGTATATAAGAGAGATTCCATTGAGATTGTAGGTGTTAGCAGGTATGACAGTTTTAAGTATTTGTGTTATGAGTTGACTTGTTTGTATGATGATGATGATGTTCTGTTGTTAATGTGCCATCAGGTCATGTACAATAGCCCTGAAACCTGCTCTATCCTGAGCCAACCTTATTGTCTCTGATACACCTACCCTCATTATCCTAGTCACTGAATCAATCTCATTAAGGGTCTTCATCTCTTATGCTGTCCCTCCACCCTCCCAAGCATGATGTACCTCTTCAAGGACTGACTGGTCCCTCGCAACATGCCCAAAGTATGTCAGATAAAGCTTCAGAATCCTTGCCTCCAAGGAGCAGTCTAGTTTCACCTCCTCCTTGTGAACCTGTATGTTCTCCTGGCAGATTCAATACTCTTCTCTAGCACCACAGCTCAAAGGCATCAATTCTCTTTCTATCATCACTAGTCATTGTCCAGCTTTCTGATGCATAGTAAACAATTATGAAGACCCTTGCCTGGATCAGAAGCATCTTAGTTTCTAGACACTGTTGCTTTTCAGAACTTTGGAGAGGTCCCCAACAGCAGACTTTCCCAATGCAATTCATCTTTTGATTTTCTTGGCTGTACCAAAAGTGTTGATTGTGGAGTCAAGTAAACTAAAGCTGTTGACAATCTCAATCTCTTCACCATCTATCATAATGTAGCCACCTGGCCCATTGGTGAGAATTTTTGTTTTCTAGATGTTGAACTTCAATCCATACTAACGGCTGCAGTCCTTGACCTTCTGCAGTAAGCACTTTAGGTCCTCCTCAGTTTCAGCAAGGAGAGTTGTGTTATCTGCCGAACGTAGATTATTGATGAATCTTCCTCCAGTCCTGATGCCAGATTCCTCCTCATACAGCCCAGCCTCCCAGATGATCTGTTCTGCATATAGATTGAAAAGATGGAGATAGGATACATCCTGGTGTACACCCTTTCTGATTTTGAACCATGCAGTGTTTCTTTGCTCTGTTGTGATGACTATCTCCTGGTCCAAGAATAGGTTTCACATAAGCACAATCAAATATTCTAGGATTCCCATTCTTCTCAGAGTCAGTCACAGTTTGTTGTGATCCACACAGTCAAATGCCTTTACATAGTCTATGAAGCTCAGATAATTATTTAAACCAAAAAAAATTGGCTGGGGACAAACTACTCTTAGAGTTGTGCATGTGGAGCTAGAGAGAGTTTCTGATGGGGTCACATTTTATATATTATCTCTGGCAGACAGAGCAGGTTGAGAACAAAACTCAGCCTTTGGACCCTGACTGACTTGCCTGATGAAGGAGGTGGGCAGGAAGAGGGGTGAGGAGTAGTCATTCTAATCCTCTGAGCCCCAGTTTACTCATCTGGAATAAGAATCTGTAACTCTCAAACCTTGTGGGAGATTTCACATAAAAGAGGCCTCTTCCACTGGCTACTTCCTTCCCTCCTGCCCACACTGAATCAGTTATCCATTCCCTTTGAGTTTCATACAGGCCCATTGGAATCAGAACTTGAGATCACATGACTCCACAGAGGAACCTCACCCAGGTCTATCTACTCCTCTGACCTTGATGGTGTGGAGAGAGAGAGATAAACATGCAACCCTCAAAGCAGTTGGAAGACCAGTATCACTCAAAGGCAGAGTGGGCCTCATGGGCTTCAATATACTGATTTCAAAAGCAATCACTGGACCTCTTCCCAAGTGGCCTCCTGAGGACAGTTTAGGGATGTTTGGAGGGAAGTCCTCATCAGGGTGGTGCACTGAGGGCTGAGGGTGTCAGGAAACCTGGTTCCTGATTGGGGAGGGGAGGTGGTAAATGTTCTAGTTGAAAATAACATTTCATCCACAGTACACCACTTGCTGCCTTAGGCTCAAAGTCAAATGCATTGGTCCTTGGCCTCTATGGACAAAACCAACTTCAGATGTATTAAAAGTGCATTTTATCATCTTTGAACCTCACAACAAACTTGAGAGCAGCAAAGCTGGAATTATTATGCCATCCTCTTGTAGAAGAGGTAATGTTGCTCCACAGATAGCAAGGAACTGTGTGAGGACCGGGGGGCTCAATTTTCAAACCAGTATTCTTTCTGTTCTACCACTCTGCTTTATCCCACATTGACATCATTAGTATCTATTACACCTTTAGCAAGGAAATACTCAATGGCAGTATGATAAGCTCCAGACATGGAGTCTTCTCTTGTCTTCACATTAAGTGCTTCCAATCTGAGTGTGAAGCCTGACCTAGCACTGCCAGGACCTGAGCCTCTTCCTAAGTACACAGCCTTCTCCTATCTCCTAGCCTTCCTATCACTATACTCTTACCCCTCAGTGATTCCACGGGCTCAGATTCCTGGTATGACCCACTATACTTCCCAAACCATCCCTACTTTCTTTCTGCTCTTAAGTGGAAATATCTCTCCCATTCTCCCTTCCCCCAAGGAAAATATACATCAAATATAAGTAATTTCTACTCCATAGAGGTTCTCTTTCTATTCTAATTTCTAATCCTATTGGGAACACAGAGGGAGAACAGGTCTAGAATAAGAATGGGACTTGCTTATTGAATCTACCAGCTACTGGCCATGCTAGGCTTAGAACCCATATTTACCCAACCACTAGCCACAAATTCTCCATACACCTCTTCACACAACCACTGGCTACTTCCTTCCCTCCACTACCAACAATGAAATAGTTACTCTCTTTGAGTCTCAAGTAGGTCTGCTGTTTGACTTTTGTTTTCCCCACAGTCACTGCCTGCATTGAAGACCTCATTAAAACACAATAACACAGCACCCTACAGCAGCAGCAGGCCTCCATTTGACCCATAGGCCTCAAGGACCTTCATATTCTGCATATGCCACATCATTCACATTAATTTCCTTTCCTTGATGCCTACATGCAGTTATTTTTTTTTAAAAACCCTATCTTTTAATCACCAATCTCTAATTCAAAAGGTGGTTAAGATTTAGGGTTTCTCCCCTATTTTTCAACATTTGAGTTAACATAATATTGGTGTTTCACTCAATTATATCAATAACTACAATTGATTGATGTAATTTATTAATTACAATATCGGGTAAATCTTTTACTGTATATTCCCTTTCCCTTCACCCAAGTTGTCTATTTAGTAATTTTTACTCCCCTCTTCTTCCCTTCTCATCCCTGGTAATCATCTTACATGCAGCCAAGGCTACTTTATTTAGGGGGTACTTCTTCCTTACACATTTTGAGCCACTATCACGGGCTCAGGAAGAATGGGCAATCTCCTCTCATGTGATTGATTGCCTCTAAAAATCCACTGGAGTTCAATTATAGGTTGGTTCCTACTTGAAGGCATAGAACAACAACAATTGCAGGTTCAGGAGCTGGGCTGCTAATCCAAAGGCAGCGCTTCTCTGAAAGTTGAAACCCACCATTGTCTCTTCTTGCTGTGTGCTTTACAGCCTCCAAAAACCTGCTGGAGAGTTAGCTATGAAAGAGTTCTGACTGGACAGCAATGAAAGAGAAATCACAAGTTCAGTCTATTGAACATGTGTGGGTGGTCCCTGGCCCACTTCCCTACCCACTTTTGGTAGGGAGTTACAACAAACACAGCAAATGATGCAGGAGAGAAGCTGAGTCAGGGCTTTTTGACTTAATCACTGAAGGTGGGGAACGCGTACAGGATTGGATGACTTAGGAGAGAGGGAAAGGAAGCTTTTTTTTTTTATTCTCCCACTTACCCCTCTGATCACAGAATATGCCTCTGATGGTTTTCAACAGTTCTTTACAACAGCTTTGAGCCTGGCCTTGATGTCTACAAGGATTCCTCATTCAGCTCTCCTTCAGAACCCATCCAGCTCTTAAAATGTTGAGTTTGGACCAGGATTCCAGGCCTTTTGTACGATCTTGTGACCATTGGCTCAGAAGTGGTCAGCTATGCAGGTCCATTTTAATCAGGTATTTTAAAAAAACAACAAAAACTTCCCCTCTGTTTGATCCTCCATTTCCCATCTTCATTAACTGTTCAGCTACACTTAAAAGTTCTTACCAATATTTTTATGTACCCTTCTGTGCCTGTGGCTGAAAATGACTTTTGCCTTCATTTATTTTGAGACCTAACTTGAATGCTGTATAAAGGCTATGAAGCCTTTCCTAATTTTCATTCAGCTAGAATAAATCTCTTCTGAGTTCCTATATTAAATAACCTATGCCTCTTCTGACAATATGGCCTAAGTAAGTGAGATAAAAGTTTCACCATCCTTTCCTCTAAGGAGCACATTGATTGCACTTCCTCAAAGGCAGGCTTGTCAGTTCTTTTTCTGGTTTTTTTTTTTTTTTTTTTTTTTTAGTATTCTTCTTCAATACAATTCAGAGGCATCAATTCTTCTGTCATCTTTATTCATTCAACTTTCCGATGCATAGTAGGCAATTGCAAAATACCATGCCTTGGATAAAGAACACCTTTGTCTTTAAACTGACAGCCTTGCTCTTTATCACTTTTGAGTTCTTGACAGCAGGTTTTCTCAACAGGGAACTCCTTTTGGTGTTTTTTACTGCTTTGTACACATTCCTGTCTTGAGTTAGCTTTCTGTATCTTCAGTTGGATCAAGAGTACTTGGCCAGGATGGAGTAAGCCTCTGTAAATGCACCCAGCCATGGTAAATTAATCTAGCAGCAGGCGCGATACTGTGTCTATCTCGTTCACAGTAGGTGGTCAGACTAGTGTCTGTCGCCCGAGAGGCAGGGCTCCCCGTTTTCATCATGCATTTCTCGCTCCTAACAGAGCGGACTGGATACAGGTCACAGACATTCCAAACAGGCACTAGGACGCCCTTTCCCGCCTCTTTCTCTCTCTGCCTAGCTCCAAGCCTAGCGTGCATGTGGAGGAAGTGGGGCCAGGTGGCTCCGCTCCTTCTTCCTTTGGGTCTAAAGTTCCAGACGGTTTCCTCCAGTCCGGATAGGGGTTTTAAACTCGAGAGCCGAAGACCTATTGAGCTCTACCACGGATGCACCTCCCACCGGTGCCCAGTTTAATGAAAAAAAGAAAAAAAAATTCTTTTGAGGGAGGGGGCGTGCAATGAAGAGGAAGAGGCGGGGCGAAGAGAGGGGCGGGACAAGAGTGACTGACGTGAGTACCCGTGAGCCAATGGCCCGTGGGGGGCGTTCCCCCCATTCAGTACTCCTCGCCTGGCTCGGAAGGTATGTTAAACAGCTGCTTTTAATTTGGTCCCCCAATCTCGGGTGTTTGGGGGGCTAGTCTGCCAGCCCCATGCTCTGGCCGGCCTGCCGCGGTGCGGGTGCTGCGGGTCCTGGGGCAGCGCTAGGGGGAGGCTTGGAGTCCGGCGACCGAGGGCGGCGAGGGGCAGGCCAGGAAGGAGAGAGCTCTTGGCGCCTCCCGCTTGCCAATGTGTTTCCAAGCCGGGCGGGAGCCGTGGGGAGGGGGTCGGACCAGCCTGGGTCGCCGGCCGCGCTGGCCACTTTATTTCACCGAACAGTCGGTTTCTGTATGTTTCGGCGGCAGAATGGGGATGAGATAGGCAGAAGGAGATTCCCGGCTCCTGGAACGTCCCTTCCTTTTGATAAAATACTGTATAAAAGAAAAAAAAGGATTCCGTACACCAACTGGAACCAGGCCTGGGCTGCGGCGCGCGGGATTGGCAGGGGGCGGAGGCCAGGGCCCAGCCTCTTGGGCCCAGTGACCCCACGGCGCCTGGAGTTGGTTGAGTGCTGGAGTTAGTAAGCAAGCCGAGGACCCCGGCTTTCCCCGTTAACCATGCTGCCCAACGGCAGCAGTAGCCCCACGGGTTTTATTTCTGCTCGCAAACTTGTCGGAGGGGGCGGTGGGCGCGCCTCGAAGAAGCGCGGGCGCCCCGGCCCGCGGTTGTTAGGGACTCTGGGGGCGGGGGCAACGCCAGACTTGCGGGAGGGGCGTCCGGGGGCATGAGAGGCCACCGGAAAGAGTCTCCACGCCTCAGCATCAGCCCCAAGCACCGATTGGAGCTCTCCGAACTCTCGGGCCTTGGTGGTCGAACTAGCATTCTGCGCCGGAACCTGCCAGACCGCGAACTGGCGCGGAGCTTGGCCCAGGGTTGTCAAAAATCTTCAGGGACTCGGCGGTTTCGACCAGCAGCTCCAGCTGATCCCTTGCAAACATGGAGCTGACTCTTTTCCCTCCCACCCCGCGGCAGCGGCGCGGCGACGGGGCTGCTCCTTTCCCCTCCCCCGGCCGAGTTGCTGCCGGTCTCCCTCTTCCCGCGAGGTGCCGCTGCGGGCTGCTCGGCCTCGAATGGGGCTTGGGCGTGTGCGCGCGCTCTCGAAGGGGTGGCCTGAAAAGGGGCAGTGAAGGTCGGGAACGGGGAAAACAGACTCCACGCTTGGAACCGGGAAAAGGAAATGCATCAGCGCGCGGGAGGGGCGCGTCTGTCAGTCGGGATGGCGGCCTCTGGCAGGCGGGGAGGTGGGCGCCGGCCCGGACCACGGGGTTCAGGTGGGGTGACGCCGGCAAAAGGGACCGGACCCGTGGAGCATTGGGGCTGCCCCTGCCCTCCACTCATTGGCCCAGCCTGTTTACTATACTCTGGCGGAGGCTTGTGCAACCGGCCCGGAGGGTAGCTGAGGGGCGGGGTCCTCCTACCACCTATTTGGGCTTCGCCTGAGCCTCCGCCTTCTCTTGTTTCCTATTGGCTGGGGGAAACCTCTTCTTGGTTATGAATTGGATGACATTTTCTCGAGCCCCGCCTATTGGGAGGCTGGGCTCGAGTTTAAGTTGCTAGGATTTTTTTTCCCCCTGTGAGGGTGGAGGGAGGATTCCTGCGGATTACGTGAGGCGCAAGATCCCGCCCCCTTTTCTGATTGGTTATGTGAGTAGCCCCGCCTCGTCTGAGTGAATTGGGAGGGGAAGAAAAGTCAACCTCTCTTCCCTGCCCCCTCCCTTTGCTCGTGTGCGCGCTTCGCACATGTATAGGGCCCGCCCCGCTCCTTCGAACTGGCCTCCCGCCCGGAAGTTCTGAGCTCCGCGCCCTTGGTGTGTGTCTTAGGAGAGAGCGCGTGGAGGAGGCACACAAAGATTCCTCTAAGGACGGGGATTTGGGAACTTTCGAGGTGCAACTAGGCAATAGCTATGTAGAAGATTTAGGGGGGTGTAACTCCCAGGATACAGCAAGGGAAGCGGGAGAGATCCCTTCTGACTTGGGCGAAGTATTAAAAGTTCTATCCCTGCTGCCTGGTGGCTTTTGCACATCATTGAGGCTCATAAACTGGAGATCTCAGCGAAAGCTGGCAGTATCATTTCTTCATAAGGCAAGGCAGCCTGTGTCGTTAGTTGGCTCTCTAGAGTTGGCTTCGAACCCTTATGCATGATCCAGGGCAAATTGTCTCCCTGTGGGCGGAGGAATCCAGCGCAGTCCAAGTCTGGTTCAGGCTTGGAGTGGTCCTCCTTGTCTAGGTGGGAGCAATTTGTGGCATTCACTCACGGCCCGCCCCGGATCCGTTTCTTTGTAGGCTTCCACCTTTTGGCCTGGGGTCGTTTTAGTTGACCCGATATTTTTAAGATCTACGTTTTCGATCGACTTGCTTCATGTCGACCCAAGAATTCGTGCAGTGGCCATCCTTGGAGTCAGGCCCACTTGTTGCCAGCATTCGCTTGTGTCCATCTCTGATGGATTGCTGGAGCTGAACAGTGAGCGGTTAGCCGGTGGCCTGTCACTCTGGTACCCAACCTCCTTTTCTCCACCCCCCCACCCCCGCATATGAACAGGAAGGTTCTGTTCTGCTCACTTCCTAACAGAAGCCCCCTCCCCCTTCAACCATCATCAGTCCTTAACCCTAGTGGTGAAGACATGAAAACCACTTAGTTAATTCAAGCACTTGTGTGTTCAAGGTACTATTACCGGCATTAAAAGGGGCAAGAGTACTATTGGCTAAGGAAGAAAGAACAAATTTTTCTGCTTTGCGCCCAACCTTTAATGGATATATCTTTGGCTATCCCCAAGGATAGCTGCGCTATCCTTTCCTTTCTCAATTCCTTTATCTTTTACTTTATCTATCTTTTACTTTCCTTTCTCAGTTCCTTCGATCTTAAAATTTACTTAGAGAAATGCCCCCACATTCTCCCTCCTACAGGCTTACTATAAGGATTTTGCCTTTCCTCTAGTGGTCTCCGTTCCTCCTTTTTAGGACTGCATTCTCAGGTTTAGGGAATTTCAAGAGTTAAGAATAAACAGCCAGCCCTAGGAGTAGACTGACAAATCCTGTGGCTATTTTCTGGTGTAGGTATTGTGACCTTAATCCAATACTGAACAGGCTGAAAGGAACTCGAGGCTGCTCCGGATATATTTAATTTTTACGCGGTAGTATTTGCAAATGTAAAGAGAGATACAGAAAAGAATGAAGTTCTGTTTCCTTCGGGTTTAAGTAGGAGTCCTTCAGAGTGGCAGTGTGCTGCCTTTCCTCTTCAAATACCAAGTCATGAGATTTCGGCTGCTGATCTCCCCGCCATCTCCCGTCGCTGGCCCTGGAACTCTTTGAGCTTCAGTCTCTAGTGTAAACATTCCACAAAAGGACTGCCTAAGGTTCAGCCTCCTCGCGCAGGGAGGAGTCCGCTTCTTCTAGACGGGCGTCTTGACCAATGGCGGGTCCTACTCGATCCGAGCTAGCGAATCCAAGGACTAGGGGCGGGGAATGGCCGGGCAGTGGGATAGGAGGAGCCTATTTCACTTACGGACATTTTACCCCACCTCGCTCACTTACCTTCCTGGGGCGGTAGGAGATCCTGGTGTAGCCGCCTTCCAATGTGATAACCGGCGGGGGCGGGAGCCGACTTGTTGGGCCTGTGGGCGCGACAGTATGGGGCGGGATATATGGTGCCCTCCAATGAGGTGTTAAGAGCTTCCCTGCTTCCTCCTATAGAGTTTCAGCGTGGAGGTGGGATTCGGCAATTTCTCTCCAATAGGTGGGGTTGAGTTGGGGAAGCTCCCCGCCAATAGGGGCGTGGAGAAGGTAAGCGGCTCCCCTCCCTTTCCAGTCAGGGGGAAGGGGCGGGCAGTCACCAGATAGAGCATAACGATTGGCTAAATATTTGATGGGCAGCTAATACGCCCTGTGGCGAAACGATGTTGCGTCTTCCCTCTGCGGGGCGGGCCGGGGGAGTGGGCGGGATTTCCCGGGTAACAGAGAAGCGGCCGCGGCGGTAGAGGCGGCGGAGACGGTTTCTCCATCTTCCCCCCTCCCCTTTCCCCCTTGGAGTTTCCCTCCCTCCCTCCCTCCCTCCCTTTTCCCTGGTTTGGACACCGGAGCCTGTGGCTGCTTCTTAGTGGAAAGGAGACTGCCAACCTGTTCCAGCGGGCCTGTGCCCCGCGCTGTTCTCGGGGCCTCCCAGCTGAATCCGAGGCTCACGCCGAGAGGGACGCGCAGTGCGAGCCGCTGAAGCAGCTTTGCGGTGAGAGCACGCTGAGCTGGGGAGGTTAAAGAGCCTTAGTGGCGGGTAACATCGAACTGGAGGGTGTGTGTTTTTAAGGGAGACTGACCTCCCGGCTTCCCGTAGAGAAGGCGGGCAGGAGGTGTGCGGGAGGGGGAGGAGAGCGTAGTCCCGGTGCGCGCGGAGGGGGCGGGCTCTCGCGCCGGCGCTCAGGGGCGGGGCCGGCGCGCGCGTGCGATTGTGGAGGAAGAGGCGGGACTGGGTTCGCGCTAAGTACTGTTTGCAGCAGAGACCATCCCCTGTCTTCTCGATGTGGGCGGGGCCCCGAGAGGGCTGCCCTGCACTGACCTACTGGACTGGAGGCCTTGTAGGGGGTCTCCTGCGTGTGATTTCAGGGCGCCGCTAGGAGGGGACATGAAGTCCGCGTAGCTCAGCCATCTCGGAATCCTGTTGGCCGGAGGGGCCATACAGAGCAATGATGCCCCTCCCCTTGTCCGCCCCTCCTGGAGTTTCCGCCTCTTTGGCAAATGAGGCGGGGCTCGGGGAAGCCTGCTGTCTCGCTCAGTGTCTCAGTGCCCAGATCCGCTCCGCCCAGTGTCTTTGGGCTGGGAGGAGCGGCCCCACATTGGGACCTTGGAGGTGTCAGAACTTATTCGAGGCCCAGCCATGCTGTCTGCCTCGGGCACTAGGGCTAGGTGCCCGAGCTGTTTCCGTTTTGCCTCATGCAGTGTGTATGGCACCTTGCACCAGGAAAGTTGGAACATGACCACTACTGCTTTCCTCTTGGCTGTAATTATTAGGTCGAGATGTTCAAGGTCCTTTCAGAAGATACTGGACCGAGAGTGCATCTCCTGCTCTCAACTGAGCTTCGAGGAGGTGATTGTGGGGCAAGGGTAGTCCTCAGGGTCTAGAAATGTAGCTTGGGACAACCTTTTCTTGGGGTTTTCTTGACGTTCAGTTACAGTGAGGGTACGAAGCGATGCTTCCTTTGAACCAGTTGGTGTTTCATTATTAACTAGACTTGGCCACAGTTCAGGTGTCTTAGGAATTCAAATCCAGTTAGCAATGAAAAGACAAATGAAGTTCCTACTCTTAATGAGGCTGAAATTTAGAGAAGGTAGAGTTGGATTTTCGTTCTTTAGAAGTGTTCTGCTTATAAAATAGGATTTGGAAAAATGAGACTTTAAATGAAATGTCTTCTTCCTATTCTTAGATACTTGAATGCTTTCATTGTGAAGATGAAAAAGTTCCTGTGTAAATATAGGCATTCTTGAAAATTTCATAATACTTTTCTGTAGTTCTATTATTTTGTATACTAAAAATACAGTATTCTTCCTATTTTTTAAGTAGCGTTGAGAAGTAGTTGAACTTTCTGTATGTGATTTTTTTTTTTTACCCATCTGCATTGAAGAGTTGTGCTTAATACATTTCAGATTTACTGTTGTGTCCAGAACTACATTGAAGTAGGTTGCTGAGTTTTTCTTATTTAGCGTTATTAATCTCTTAATTGCATCTGGTATTTCTTAGGAGCTGTTTTAAAGGAAATAAACGAAGTAAATGGATCTGAGTAACATATTGTCACTTATCTCTGGTGAAGTTAATTTTTTAACTAGTGTTGAGAATTTGGTGCCCTGTTACTGTTCAAAATGTAAAGAGGGAAAGTCCAGTCTTTTCAGTAAAGGAAAGAGCAGTGGGCAGAAGTAGCATTTCAGTGTGATTAATGGGACTGTTACGGAATTCATATAATTTTGGGCTTCTCACCAGAAGGTTGATAATGAATCCACTAACTGCTCCTTGGGAGAAAGATGAATGACAGTCTGCTCTTGGTAAGATTTACAGCTTTGGAAACCTTATAGAATGTCACTCTGTATTAGAATTGACTTGACATCATTGTTTTTGGTTTTGGCAGTGGAATTGGTGGAGATAGTAGTTTTTGGTGATGCTATGAACTGTCCGAAATAGTGGAGGATGATTTGCCATTGAGGTAATTGTGTTCAATACGTAGCTCTCATTTGCAGTGCAGTGTCCTGAGAAACAAAACTTAATTCCTACCCTTAAGGGATGTGTTGTCTGATTGGTGAGTCGTGCTCAGAAGGCCCATATCAGGTTTTAGAAGTCAAGTAAAGACTTAACATAGCTATTTTAAAGCTACTACAATACAGTGGATTCCTAGTCATAACAACTCAGTAAGAAAAAATAGAAATGTTCTTCTGCAGGGTTTCTGAGACTATAAATTGTAATGGAGGCAGATTGCCTCATATTTTGTGGAGTTGCTGGTGAATTTGAATTGTCTGCCTTTTGGTTAGCAGCATTTCATAAATGCTTCTTGTGTCTCCAATGTTAGTATTACTTACGTGTTAAAAATCTGCAACAATGAATGAATGTAAATCCAAAGTCTCATTAAAATAAATAATTTCTGAAAAAGAAATGAAAATAAGATACTGAATTGGGGGGAAAAGATGAATTTAGTCAGTGTAACTGAATTGCAAATGTAAAAGACAAATGGTGTGTGTGTGTGTATATATATATATATACACACACACACGCACACATACTGCAACAAATAAAAAACTCCCATGTTTTATAAAAAAAGTTAAAAACCATAGATTTACAATTTTTTTTATTTGTTGTGTGCTGTCAAATCAGATCCAGCTGACACAGGAGGAGATTGCCCTTCCTTCTCCAGCAGAGCATCTGGTGGATTCGAACCACACGCCTTTCAGATTACAGCTCAGCTTCTTGCCACTAGGCCACCAGAGATTCCATAGGTTGTTGTTGTTATTATTATTATCAGTGAAAATTTACAAAGACTTTGGATTTCATTCATTGTACTTTTCTCTCCTCCCAACCCTCCCCATAGGTTGATATTTATTTAAGAAGGTTTTAATAATTCACCTAAAGAGTAGGTTGGTTGATTGTTTTTTGGGGTTTGTTTTGTTTCTTTTTTTAAGGAGGGAAACGTGTGTAGTAATTTGATAAGTTTCCTGACAAAGCATAGACCTGTATTTGTATCTTTAGTGCAAATAGATAAGATGCCAGAGATCTGTGCAATACAGATGTTGGCGTCTGTGAAGGTTAGTTGGAATTAAAAAGTGTGGCAAAAAAACAAAACAAAACGTTTTATCCATGGCAGTCAGTACTTGAGTAGCGCTTTTCAGGTTTCACACACCTGGGTAGTGCTTCAAGGCTAAAAGTTTTGCTTTCTGTAGGTTCTTATGAAAAGAATTGTAATGGTTTTAAAATTACGTCCTGCTTCTTCCTTTAAGTAATACGTTCATTGAGCCCTTACAATGGCCCACATATTGTGTTAGACACTGTTGTTGTTTAGTGCCTTCGAGTCAAGCACGACTCATAGCAACCCTAAGAACAAAAGGCCTGAAGTCTTCCTATAACTATCGACATTTATCAAAGTTGATAGAGTTTTCAGAGGGATGTTGCTTCCAGATATTTAATATTCCATTTAATGTTTCTGGCATGTTTGATCTATGATATGACATGGCTGTTTTATTATTTTTGTGTGTGTGTGTGTACCATCAAATCGGATCTGACTGGTACAGGAGAAGATTCCCCTCCTTCTCCAGCAGAGCATCTGGTGGATGTGAACTGTGTACTTACCTCTGGGATTGCCGTCCAGCTTCTTGCCACTAGGCCACCAGAGCTCCCTGAAATGCCTATTATTTTTTATTTTATTTATTTATTTATTTATTTTTTGTTTTATTGGGGAAAACAATGGGGGTACAAGGAGGTGAGGGTTGGGGGCAGAATGGTGAGGATGGGCAGGGATGCAGTTGCAGAGCTGCACAATTTGGTTGGTGGGGGAAACAGGTGAAGGAAATGAAAAGGATCCAGTGGGGACCAGATGCTACAGGGGAATAATAAGCATTTTCCAATGGCAATTAAACCAACTTTCTTATTGATTTGGGAACTGGATGCAGACTCTCTGGCTTCTTCATGCTGAACAGGGGCGTAGATGTGAAGGGGGAAAGGGAGGACACTTTATCACCTTACTGGTGGTCTTGGGTTAAAGCTGCTTGCCTTCTTATTCTGTTAGAACATATTTTCCTGTCATTTGCTCCCCTCTGGACTGCAAAGTGTTTTCCCAGGTGGGTCCAGTGGGGATGTCTGGTTGAACCCAGAGGCTCCATCCTCCTTTGCTTCCTTAACTGGCAGTTGTATTTCCTTTTTGTCACTGGCACTGGGTTCAGGTCAGGTCTGGAGTAAAACTCAGTGTTAAGGTTACCTATAGAAAAGGGAGCAAACCTAGAGAGAACATACTTGTGAGTTACAAGTAGAAGGACTTTGGGGATGTTGCTTAAAGATGAGGAAACAGTGATTCAAAGAAGTTAGGGGAAAGTGGAAAAAACAAAGAAGTAAGACATAGTGCAGGTGATAAAGCCAGAGTTTGAATCCAAGTAGTCTAATTTCAGAGTCCGTGGCCTTACCCTACACTTTGACTGCTTTTAGTCTAAGAACAGTGAAGGAGCATTGGACTTTTGAAAGCACCTTTCAGGGAAAAGATTGGGTCACATATTCTAAAGACTAATTGCATCTACATGCATTTGTTGACAACATGCTTAACGTTTCCAGGCCAATACTAGAAGAGTCTTTTCCCTAGATTGAGCACTATAAAGGAGAAAGTGCTCTGAGAAATTCAGAGAACTATAGCCTACCTGTGAGTTAAGAAGGAGGGACACTAAATGGGAAGCAGGAGGGAGAAGTCTGAAATCAGATTTTTATTGAAGTTGTTAAATGTTTCTAAACTTTTTACTCTAAGTCCTCTCAGAAGACAGATCTTTGACATGCTTGGAAATCTTTATTACAATAGATGGCATGTTGAAATTGATTTGTGAATTAAAATTTTACTCCCAAAATATTTGAGTTGTATTCTCATAGGGACTTGACATGTACATTACCGTTATCTAAAACTAAAGATATATACTTAATGTTAGTATACCTATTTTGTTACTGCTCCTTAAAGTGACTAGAAGAAATATTTTGGAATTTTTATCTTATTGTTGCAGATTAAATAATTCTGGATATTTGGGGTTTTCTGGGATAAAGGTCAAATGATATAACCTATGTAGACATCTACCTGAGTAGTGTATGTATCAGAACATTGCCAGTATTACCTCATATTTTTTACCAAATATTTTGAGAAATACTATTTTCCTGACACTTTTTCTTTTTAAATGCAAATTTATTTACTTTTTAAAAATGCCCTGATTTCTTTTAAGTAGATATATTTCTCTTTGAGTCTTTTTCTTCAAAGAGCATGTCCAGTGGGACATGATACATACAAGCCAGAAACATACAAGTTCTTGTCTTCACACATTTGCAGGGCTACTGCTAAATATTCACATTGACAATGATCCTAACCTGTATTGAGACTTCACTTTCTTGAAAGATTCAGTTCCCCAGGCAATGTTGACGCATTTTAGGTAATAAATAGTCGGAATTGTGATGGCAATTTAAAGTTTCCTAACTAGAGGCTATCTCTCTTTAGCTACAATCAACTTAAGAGGTAGTTAATCATTTATTGGTAGCAAATTTTGACTGATAAACCTTTCTTTTACCTCTCATTTTTGCTTTTGTATTCCCTACCCCTTTTCCTCCTTCTGTGTCTTGTTACTATTTGTGTTTACCGCTAGTTACCAGTATGAAGGATCTATAGCTCCACAATCCCTTTTTTGAAATTCTAAAACATAAGAAGATTTTATATGCAAGAATGAATGAAAGAAAATAAGTTTTATTTAAAAAATGGGGTTTGGGGGTGTACAATTGGTTCCACAACTAATTTAGGCTGCACAAAACTTGCTTGCTGAAACTTGTTAAAGACTACCTGAAGCATTTGCTGTAGAAGGACAGGAACTGAAGTCTTCCATATGGAGTGAAGCTCAACATCAAGAAAACAAAGATTGTCATCACTGGGCCAGTTGGCAGCACCATGATAGATGGAGAAGAGATTGAGATTGTTAACAGTTTCAGTTGCTTGGTTCCACAATCCACACTCTTGACACCAGCAGTCATGAAATAAAAATATGAATTGCATTAGGAAAATCTACTGTCAGGGACTTTTCTAGAGTGCTGAAGAGCAGTAGTATCAGTCTAGATACTAAGGAATGCCTGATCAGGCCATAGTCTTCCCAATTGTTTGCTTTGCTTGCTAGCCATCACAGAGCTGGACAGTGACAGAAGATGATAGAAGAAGAATTGATGCTTTTGAGTTGTGTTAGAGAGCAGTATTTGAGTATATGATGGACTGCCAATAGATCTGACAAATTTGGAGAGGGTGAAACCAAGCTGCTTGCCTGGGGAACCTGTCCTTGGAGAAGGATATCATGCTTGGGAAGGTGGAGGAAAATTCTCTGAATGAGATGGATTGACGCAGTAACTAAGGTGGATAATGAGGGTAGGTGTGCCAGAGACAATGAGTTTGGCTTAGGATAGGACAGGGTTTAGAGCTGTGGTGCATAGGGTCACTATGGCTGTCCCACTTGGTGCAACTCTTGATGTATTTTGCTTCAAAAATATGAATGTACTTGGGAAGCTACCCCAGAGTACACTGTATTTACCTTTCTAACATCAGTAGGGTGTTGTATTCTGACTTCTGTGGACTTATACCTGCATAAAATTCTTAGGTGGTATGGAAATGTTTACATACTTTGTTGCTGTGTTGTTGTTTTTTTAAAAATTCTATTTACAAAATTTGAATACATTGTTATCGAGAACAGATTCTTTCCATTTCCTTCACCCCCTCTGCTGACTGTTTTTCGAGGCTCAGGAAGGGGAATGATTCTTACTGTAACAGTTGTCAGGTTTTATTATGAAAAGTTACTTTGCTTTGAATCTCTTCCTGAATTTTCCTCTCCCATAACACTACTTTCAGGAAGATTTGGTTCCTTTTACTAAGATTATCACTTTATACATTGCAGTTGGCTTTCAGAAAAGGTTAGTTTAAAAGGAACATCCTTACAACAGGATTTACTTGTGATATTTCATCCTTTGTTTGATGAACTTCCTGATTAACTTTAAAAACAGTGCTCTATAAGTTTTTCCAAATAAACCTAGTTATTCCAATTTGAGAATTGTCGTCAGAGACATGCAATTGGCATGTCTTTCTATATATGTGTGTGTGTGTGTGTGTATGTATATATATATATATATATATATTTTTTTT
>NW_006399816.1:6207722-6288700 GCF_000299155.1 Elephantulus edwardii
TTTTCCAGGATACTGGGAAGACTGTTTATGTTGTGGATTAGGACTTCTAGTGTTGTTCCTAGCTTTTGTGTAATGAATTTTATAGTCCTTGGTTTTAGTCCTAGGTCCATGATCCACCTTGAGTTGGTTTTTTAGAGCTCTTGTACATAAGGTCGCTATGAGTTGCAAGCGACTCGATGGCACATAACAGCAACAACAACAACACAATAAATGCTTATGGAGTAAATACCATATATCATGTAGAGACACAAAACCAAATAAATGTACTGGGGGGTTTTGTGGTTTGTGTGTTTTTTTTTAAGTAACATATAGTAATAATAGTGGAGGTGAGGGTTGCATGAGAAAGTAAATTTATGCCATTTATTAACATTAATTAGAGCAGGTGAAATATAATGTGTGATGTAAAAAAAGAAAAAATTTTTACTTCCTTAGAGGAATATGGGGTTTGTAACTTTCAATTCAGTATAAGTTATATAACTTCTTTCAAACTGAAGGGCTCAAGTATTAAGCAAGATGATTAAATACTATATTATCTTATGTCGTCACTCCCGAACTTTCAGATCTATGCCTCTCAGATAATTTGACTCTTGAGACAATCATACATCCACAGTTGGTTTTACTTAGATGAATGCTTTGTGAAATGCACATATTGTGGGAAATCAGGTTAAGGAGCCATATGAACTTTTAAAAAAACTTTTTTGCTCTTAAGAAATGTATTATAAACAATTAAAACCAAACAAAAAAGTAAAATGAAAAATTTGTCAGAATCTTAGCCATCTGGAAATATATATAAATGTAGGTGTTTGGTCAGCAACTTTTCAAATATCTCTGTATTCCTTGGTATATACAGTAAAGGATTTTGTAACTGCAGCCATGCTCGACCTGTTTCTGTGTTGTGCTTTTTACACTCTGCAACAATCATCATAGCATCTATGTCTTACACTTTTACATCATACTGCATAGCATTCTCTCATTTGAATTTCATTAACTTCTGCAAATACGGATGCTGTTCTTTACCTACTTTGAGAAAGTTGAAAACTTGCTAGATTGGTTCCTTGTTACCAGAGCACTAAGTATTTATGCCTATCCCTTGCTAACAAATTAGAATTAACACATATTATTTGTACAATTGTTTAAGCACTCCAGAACCCTTTAGTATTTTCTTCTTTGTTAAGCTTTACTTTGATGTAAATTGGTGACCCTTGGGACTCTCCAGTGAACCTGAGGTAATTTAGGTTTGACTCCATACCAAATCAGCATTTTTCTAAGGGAAATGGTTACATGAACTTAGGAAATGTTCTATATTGTAACCACCCTTTCTTCCAGAGTCCTACCGTTCATTAACATGCTGAAGTTTCAGAGAATTTCTGCAAGAGAGCTACCTCTAACAATGTATTTTTCCAAATTTATTTTCCCTTTAAACATTTCCCCACCATCCTCAAAAATCTATTAGCATCCCACTACAGTAGTATTTCACAAGGCTGTGTGTGAGAGATAGACAGACATGGTCTGTATATTGTGATTTCATTATTTGCCACAAATTCATGTGAATTCTATGTGAAAGGATCACATAGATTTCCTGATTGTTTTACTGCAAAGATCTATTGAAAGACGATAGCAGGGGATATAAATAAACTCTTCAGGCTTGAAAGATGATAGCAAGTTTTTAAAAAGAAACCGAAGTATAAATGGCTGCTTATGTAATTTCAAAACTTATTTTCTCTTTACTGCTTCATTCAAAGTATTCATAATTACCTTAGAATCTTAATGATGATTTGGATTAATACAAAAATTCCCCAGCTTCTACAGCTAAGCTATTTTAACTACTAGTTTCAGTCTACTGTGTTGATAGAAAAAGGGAAATCTTCCCAAATTCAATAGAACTCTTGATTGTCCCACTTGTAAGGCAGAACCATAGCAAGCAATACACCTAGTGGAGTTTGAACAGCACTCTCCAGGGATATGTGGGTCTTCTTAAGGAGACAACAAGTTCTTAAGAGAAGTTCTTAGCCCTGGAGTCAGGAAACTTAGATTCTGTTCTTGCCACTCACTGAGTAACGTTATGATCTCAACCAAGACACTTAATTTCACTTTAGTCTTTACAAAAGTCTGATGTTAACAAAACCAAAAAAAATTCTGTGGTTCTGTAGAATTGGAAAATCACATTCATCATGATTAACAGTCTTTTGGATTCATTGATGTTCACACATAAGTAATATACATAAATAGCCTAGATACTAAGGACCATGTGATTATAGGACCAAACCAGATAAAAATATAAAACCCATCTTGGTTAATAATGCTAGGAGATAGTCTTTTTTACAGAGTTTGTGGAGACCTCCCTCTGCCTCTCCTTTTTAAATGGTGCTCTTATGACCTGACCTTTGATAACATCTTTGAGATAGTGTTGTAATCATTAAAATCAAGGGTGGTTCTCTGTATGTCTTCCTGCCCACATAGTTTGCTATTTTTGCGTTCTAAATGAAGAGAGTAAATAAAAGTTTATTGGAAAAGAGTAGATAACTCTACTTGTACAATTGCACCAGAGTTCCCACTGTACATACAAAGTAATGTACTAGCATTATTAAGGGGGGGGAGATAAGAGGATGAGTTATGATTCTTGCTCTCAGAGTGGTAGATTGTGCTGTTATTCAGAGATGATCAGTTTCTATTGGAAATCATAACCAAAAACATGTCAGTAGTTTTAAAATGCAGAAATATCCTTCAACTATTAATGAGGCACCATTAATTAGATTTTCCTTAAAGTGTAAAGTTTACTGATTTATCATACAACTCTTAATGACCCTATGAACAGCCATTCATATAATCTCTGACATACTAGGGCCCATTGCTGAAGTCACCATTTGAATCCATTTAGTTAGGGGGTAATTATGACTGGACCAATAGACAGCATCATGATGGAAGGAGAGGAGATTGAAACTTTCAAGAGTCCACAATTAACATCCTTGGTAACAACAGTCAGGAAATAATAAAACAAATTGCACTGGGAAAATCTGCAGTTAGAGACCTTTCCAAAATATTGTGTAGTAGTGATGTCAGTTTGAAGACTAAGGCGCATCTGATTCAGGCCATAGTCTTTCCAATAACTTAGCTATACATCCAAGACCTGCTCAATGAATAGCGATGACAAAGAAATAATTGATGCTTTTGAGCTGTGGTGTTGGAGAAGAGCACTGAACATGGATGGCCAAGAGAATGAACAGAGGTGTCTTGGAGATGGCGCAGCTGGAGTGCTCCTTGGAGGTAGGCGTGGTGAGGCTTTGCCTCAGTACTTTGGACATGTTGCTAAGAGTTGCTATTCCTTGGAGAGGGACATGATGTTGGGAAAGGTCGAGGGTCGGCGAAGGAGAGGAATACCCTCAACCAGGTGGATTGACACGGTGACTATTGCAATAGGCTCTTTGTGTCAGAAAGTATGAGGATGGTGCAGGAAAGAACAGGGTTCATATCTTTTGTTCATAGGGTCCTGATGAGTTGTACCCAACTTGACAACACCGAACAACCACTACCACCACCACCATCATTTATTGATTTCTTGGAGTGCTTTACATTTTACATACTATTCTTTCCACCCAAAACCTGTGAGAACCAGAACTTGATGAGACTACCTTGTTTTATTAGATGTCACAAATTTGCCATCTTTCACAGTCAGCAGTCGTGTCACTTTTCTGTTGCTTATTTTAGTGGGATATATTTGCTATTTCCATTGGAACATAAGTTTCTTACTATAAAGACTTTTGGAGGTAGATGCATGTGATCTCATTTTACAAGGGAGAGAGATGAAGTCACTTTTTTTTTTTTTTAAATTTTGTGTGCGTGTACCGTCGAATCAGATCTGACTGGTACAGGAGGATATTGCGCCTCCTTCTCCGGCAGAGCGTCTGGTGGATTCGAACCGTGTTCCTCTGGGATTGCAGTGCAGCTTCTTGCCACTAGGCCACCAGAGCTCCCCCGAGATGAAGTCACTTAATTCACATTAATCTGATAGATGACAGGTCAAGAATTGCACTCCAGAATATCTGACTGCAAAGTTTTTAACATAATAATACTGCATTCCATTAGTCATATCATTGGGAGGATTGGGAATTTAATGTTGTTATATATTGAACAACACATCAGCAGAGAACTGCCAGAAAGTCCAGGCTGGGTTTAGAAGGGGTCATGGCACTAGGGATATTGTAGCTAATGTTAGATGGATCTTAGCTGAAAATAAACAGATTGATTCTGGAAAGGGTCAAACCGGGCTGCTCCTTGGAAGCAAGGATTCTAAGGCTCCGTCTAACATACTTTGGACATGTTGCAAGGAGGGACAGGTCCTTGGAGAGGGACTTCATGCTTGGTAGGGTGGAGGGACAGCGCAGAAGGGGAAGGCCCCCTATGAGGTGGATTGATTCAGTGCTTAGGGTAATTGGGATGGGTGTATCAGAGACGGTGCGATTGGCACAGAACAGAGCAGAGTTTAGGGCTGTTGTACATAGGATCGCTATGAGTCGCAAGCTACGCGATGGCACATAACAACATATATTGTATAATTTTACTAATGTTATATTGCCTATTGTATAATTAGAATCATTCCTGTTGTACAAACAAGCAAACATGGTCAATGAAAAGAATTGCCTTACCTAAAACATTTCAGTACACCATCTCCTCACTTGTCAACATAGTTAAAACCAAAACCAAACCTACTACAGTTGAATCCTGTTATTTTTGATACAATATTTTCCTTCTATCTACTTTTGATGCTTATGTTACTTATTATTTTGCCAGTACCCAATCTATTGTTGTCAGGTTGGTTCCAACTCGTGTTAACCCTCTATCAGGGTTTCAAAACTGTCCATCTTTTTCCTGCAGAGCAGTTGTTGGATTTTAATCACCTGACCTTTTTCCATTAGCAACATAACTCATAACCCCCTATGCCACCAGGATTTTTAATTTTTTTTTTTCTCTTCAATATCTCTTCCTTTTACTTTAGGTTCTCTTTATTTTGGAGTAAGTATCAGCGTTTCTTCTGATACTCTTTTTGGTGGTTGCAGTGGGGGGTGGGGGGATGGTTGTGGTGGTGTGCCGGTGTGCCGTTGAGTCCCTTGCAACTCATAGCGACCCTATGTAGAAGAGCCCTAAATGTTGCTGTCTCCTGTGCCAGCCTTGCTGTCTCTGACACACTCATTCCCACCACCCCAGTCACAGAATCCATCCATCTCATCGAGGATCTTCTTCTCCTGTGCTGTCACTTCACTCTCCCAAACATGATGTCTCTCTCCAAGGATCAGTCCCTCCTTGCAACATGCCCAAAGTATGTCGGGCGAAGGTTCAGAATCCTTGACTCCAAGAACAATTCTGGCTTCCCCCTCTCCAGGACAAACCTATTTGTTCTCCTAGCAGTCCATGGTATATTCAGCACTCTTCCCCAGCACCATAGCTCAAAGGCATCAATTCTCTTTCTATCATCCCTAATCACTGTCCAACTCTCAGTTGCATAGCATGTAATTGTGAAGACTATAACCCGGCTCAGGCACACTTTACTCTCCAGCCTGACGTCTTTGCTCTTCAGTACTCTTGAGAGGTCCCTCCAGCTGACTTTCCCAGTGCAATTCATCTCTTGATTTCCTGCCTGCTGGTACCAAGAGTATTGACTGTGGAGCCAAGCAAACCCTTTTTGGTACTTTCTTTTAATGATTTTGCTTGCTTATATAATGTCTTCCACAACTTCTTTGGTCTGCAATCAGCATTCAGAGTTTCAAATCCATTCTTGAAAAGATCTCTATAAATTCAGGAAGGATATACATATACAAACACTTTTGTCTGACAGACTGCCCCCATTTGTCTTGATGTACTGTGGTGTCCTTGATGTTACTGGGATGTTGAAAGTAATACAACTGGTTTTTTAGAAAACCAGTGGAGTAGCTGTGGTAGACAGGTTTCAGAGGCGCTTCCAGACTATAATGAAGTAGGAATTAGGCCTGGCCATCCACTTCTGAAATAATAGGCCCTTGAAAACTCTTGACTAGTAGCAGAGCATTGATCCTGCTAATAATTGGTAATCTAAAATTGAGAATACTTGGAACAGTGGAGCAGAAAAGATTGCTGTCCTCACTAACAAAATTCTGAGCTGTCAAAATTCCCAAAGTATTTTATTTGACATTGTAGGGGGGTGGGGGGAAGACCCAGAATTAATAATAAGCCAGACTTTTTTTACAGCTATATCTCAGGGGGATCAATATTTACAGAATGACCATATTCTAAGGTCACATGTGATAGTTGATGAGCATTTGGTTGCATTTTACTTAATATTATCTATTTTGAATATTTTTATCTTCAGACTTTATAGCCGATAAAAATTTAGATTCATTCCTTAAGTCATTATTACAATTTCTAATAAGTTTTTCACCTCTAATAGTAAGTGATGATGATAAAGGTGAATCACATGCCTGTGAGACAGCAGCTTGATCTGCATACTAAGGTAACAGTGCTGTGATATGTTGTTTAAAATTGTTGTGTGTGACATAATCCCACTGTTGGATTGTTGTTGGGTGGCTTTTATGTGACTACTACTCATAAGTACCCTTTGAAAGCAGATCAAAACTTCGCCCTATGCTGCATCATACTCATCTTCGCTGTGCTAAAGCCCATTGTTAAAGTTACTGTGTTAGTCCATCTTCTTGAAAGTCTTCATCTCACCATGATGTCTTTTTCCAAGAACTGGCCTCTGTCAACATGTTCTCAGAATATGTGAGATGAGGTTTCATCATTCTTGTCTCTAAGGACCACTCTCAGGTTGCACTTCCTCCAAGACAGACTTGTTTGTTCTTTGACAATCCATGGGATAGTCAGTACTCTTCACCAGTACTGCAGTTCAGTTCTTTTTGGGTCTTCCTAGGTCATTGTCTAGCTTTCAGATGCCTAAGAAACAATTGAAAATACTATGGCTCGGATCTAGCACACCTTAGTCTTTATACTGACATTCTTATGTTTTAGTTCCTTAGAGAGGTCTTTGGCAACCAATTTCCAGCTTTTCCCTCCTTCTGTCTTGATGTTGCCTGTTGGTCCAGTGATAAAGATTTTTGATTTCTTCTTGTTGAGGTGTAATCTATATTGATGGCTTTGATCTTCAGTAAGTGCTTAAGTTTTCTTTCAATTTAGAGGTTTTTATAATCCCGCTAGAACTCATAAAACCCCTCAAAACCCATGCCATTTAGTCCTAGCTTGCAGTCTAGCATGTTTTCAGAGGCTGTAAATTTCCCACCAGGAAATTACCCCTTTTTCTCCCCTAGAGCAGCTAGTGGATTTGAATTACCTGTCTTTGGATTGGCATTGTACCCACTAAGCCACCAGAGCTCCTCTTGCTCACAGAAGTCGTATGTAAAAGGGGTTGTGAAACCTGGGTTTCTCAACCTTGGTGTATTGGCATTTTGTGCTGAATAATTCTTTGTTGTTTGTGGCTATTGGAGCATTGCCTAGTGGAAGGTATTTGACAGGCCTCTCTATCCCTAATATACCAGTAACACCTTCTCCCAACACCTGATCAAAAAGTTACTCCAGACAAAAATCCCAAGAATCCATACCTACTTTTAAAAAATTTTTTTATTAATTTTAATGAAAGTTTACAGAGTTTCCATTCATTAATTGTTGCACTTTTCTCCCTGCCCCCCCTTCACTCTTCACCTTGAAAAGTAGAAGAAAAACTCTTTCATTGTTGTGCAATACCTCCCCCCAAGTCCACTCCACTGTGCAGCCTTCATTCTGGACTCCTGTCATGACAATAATACCCAATCATATATCCCTTTTAAACAGTTCTCTCCCTTATCTGTTTCAGTATACCTCATTCATCCCTTCCTTCTCTGTCTTCCCTCAACCCCGATGTCAGTCCCGTTTTACAACAGTGGCCCTATGCAATATATGTCCTTCTGTGACTGAGATATTTTACCCAGCATAATGTCCTCCAGTGTCACCCATTTTGAATAATATTTCATGAATTCCTTGTTTTTCAGTGCTGTGTAGTATTCCTTTGTGTGAATATAACCGAGCTTCTTTATCCATTTGTTGATGGGTATACTTACTTTCAAAATTGAGTTGATATTATGACAACCTCGTAGAACTTATAGGGATACCAAAACTGTAAATCTTTTTGAAAGCATATTGTTTCATCTTTCTTGTATGATGTGACTGGTGCTTATGAACCAAGAAACTTTTGGTTTGCAACCATGTTTTAACCATTCACTTCAGACATTGTCAAATGTTTCCTAGAGGGACAGGGCAAAATCTCCTTAGTTTAGGACCACTGCATTAGATGAAAATAAAATTGAGTCCAGGGGCAGCTTAAATATTTGATCCTGTGGTTATATGTTATTTATTTCATTTATATGATCTTGTGGCTTATATAGATTAATTTTGCTGAGCTGTAGTTCCAGATAATATGAGAACTCTAAATTAAGTTCCTGTTTTATTTATTATGAAATAGATTCTATTTCTTAAAAGATTTAAATCCAGAGGCAGTTTTTGCTTGCTTTTGTTTGTTTGTTTGTTTTTTGTGCATGTACCAACAAATCAGATCTGATTGGTACAAGAGGAGATTGTCCCTCCTTCTCCAGCAGAGCATTTGGTGGATTCGAACCGCACACGTCTGGGGTCGTAGTGCAACTTCTTGCCACTAGGCCACCAGAGCTCCCAGAGGCAGTTTTTAAATAGGTTTTTTTTTAGATAGGCTGTTACAGAAAATTACATGTGCTTGAAATACTTTTTATTTAATGCTTTGATAAAATTTTCTTTGCTACTGAAGAGAAACTTTCCTCTTAAAAAAATAAAATGCTTCATGAATTTGTCTGTCAAAGTTATATAAATAAGGAAACTTAAAAAATTAGTCTGATTCACTATTGCTATAACAATATAAAACTAGAGGCACCTCAAAATTGGAAAAACTCATTGCCATCAAGGTGGTAGCTGACTCTTTGTTGGGTTTCTGATGTTGTAAATCACATAAAAGGGGATTGCCCTTCTTTCCTTGAACAGCTGATGAATTCTAGCCACCATAGAGGAATGATCTTTGAAGTAACATCACTGTTCTCTACAGACTAGACAATAGAGACCCTTAGAGGCACTAAAAGGTCAATCATAAATTATTAGTGTTAATTTTAAAAAGAGTTAAGTACTCTGTATTTGGTCTTAAAAGTCTCAAGAATGTTGGAATACTTTTTAAATGCTTGTTCCATAGTCATTATTATTTTGAGCTTATCTTGCCTACAATTTAAAAAAAAATTTATACAATTTTTTAAAAATATGTGAGTAAAATTCTTTAACATTAGATTTTGTTTGGATTTTAATAATCATGGAGAAATGTCCCGATTTCAAAATTGCTATTAAGGGCTGTTAGAGTTGACTGAGACTCATAGTGATCCAATGAACCCTACCCTACCTGTGCTGTCCTCATCATTTCTGACATACTCGAGCCTACCTCTTACTGACCCTCCATCTTTCCAACCATGATAACCTTTTCTAAGGACTGGCCCCCCTTCCTCACAACATGCCCAAAGTATGTGAGACAGAATTTCACTAACCTTACCTCTTTGGCTACCCTTTCCAAGACATACTTGTTTGTTCCTTTGGCAGTCCATGGGATATTCAACACTCTTCTCTAACAGCACAACTTGAAGGTATCATTTTTCTTTACTCTTTGTCCAACTTTAGTAGTGGTTATTTATTTTTCTTGTTCTGAAGGGTTAGTATTCACCTCTGTCCTTGTAGGGTTTATTGGATATTCACTCTCTAGTCGTTTTGTAGGTTTTTACAGAATCCACCCTCCCTCTTCACTATCAGAACTTCCCTGTTCTATTCATCCTGGAAAGGGTCACACCGGGCTGCTCTTTGGAAGCAAGGATTCTAAGGCTCCATCTGACATACTTTGGACATGTTGCAAGGAGGGACAGGTCCTTGGAGAGGGACATCATGCTTGGTAGGATGGAGGGACAGCGCAGAAGGGAAAGGCCCCCTATGAGGTGGATTGATTCAGTGCTTGGGGTAATCGGGATGGGTGTATCGGAGACGGTGCAATTGGCATAGGACAGCAGAGTTTAGGGCTGTTGAATGGAGAATCGCTATGAGTCGCAATTGACTTGACGGCACATAACAACAACAATTATTTGGAGCTATTTCCTGCTTCTTAATCTTACATATGGCTAGGTAATTTTTCCGTGTTCTTGTGCTCTTCTTAGTTTAAAAAAAATTTTGCTTTTTACTTTTCTAATGGCATAGGCTTCTGAGAGTAAGTAAGCACCAAATTTAAAATTGTTGGAGAGTATAATGGCAGGTGAAAATTTTGTCTACACCAGGCTTGAAAATATCTTTTTGTTGAACTCTGTGGCTCTATTTTTCAGTATGCCATCTTTGGTACTTTAACAGTGTTATCCCTGCAGGTGGGATGTTACAGTGTGCCCAGTGTTCTTCAGATTGTATATAAAGTTTAGCTTCTCAGAAACTTAACTGTTTATAGTTTTCTGTTAACTGGAAGGAAGTCTTACCAATAACAGTCAATCAGTGTGCATTTTGTGTTATGTTTTACTGTACTCACAATGGTTGAATCTTCAGGGAAGCTTATCAGTAGCTTAAATAGTTGATTAGCACATATTTGTTACCCTTACATAAAGGCTGTGTTTTTGATATGAAATGAAAAAGTATTTTGGAAAGAAAGTGCAAGTCTTTACCTCTAGTCCCTAGCTGATGTCTTAAAGGCTTCACAAATTTCCATTTGTTTACAGTGATCCTTATGTTTGTTGGATTCATAAGGACTGCAGCTGCAGATGTCAATCTGTGGTGTATACTCAGAATTTTTTTTTTTACGCTATCATGACTTTTTTCTGCTTCTTGAGAACACTTCCTAGTATGAGTCCTGTGATGTTATTCAAAGTTGACAGTATTATACTAGATTAAAGATGCACAAGAGTCAAGGAGAGATTCCTTCCTGCCCCCCCATGGTAATACATAATTTCAAATTGGTCACATTTTAAGAAAAATAGGAGTAAAAGTGGACCTGTAGAGTTCAAACTTATTTTCGAAGGTCAGTTTACTTAGGACCATTTTCTCCCACGATTTTATTAATAAAATTTTAAAGTGAATATAATTCTTTAGTGATTGCCTTTGTAACCTATGTATATTCCGCTTTAATTGAAAAATCTTAAATAGATTTGAAGTATTGAACACCAGTAATTGAAGACCAGATGAGTTGTGGGATAATAGAAAAGAAGACTGCAAAAAAGTAACTACAAAGAAAGAGCAGAAAGAAAAAAACCCCAAATGAATGTCAGAAGAGACCCTGAAAGTTACACTAAAGCACTCAGAAGTCGAAACAAAGGGAAAAAGAGATGGTCAAGAAAAAGAGCTGAACAGGTGGTTTCAAAGGACAGCACAAGATTAAACGAAGTATTATTATAGCAGAATTTGCTGCTGCTGTTGCTGCTGCTGTTGCTGCTGCTGTTGCTGCTGCTGTTGTTGTTATAGTTAGTGCTGTCCAGTTGATTACTACTCACAACACCTTATGAACAAAAGATCTGAACCTAGTCCTGTCCTGCACCATCCTCACTCTTCCTGCCACACAGAAGCCCATTGCAGCAATCACAGCAGAATGAACAGATGAACAGAATATGCAGATAGCTGGAATTAGTGAATAAAAAGAAAAGGACTTCCTTGGCATTTCTCAAGCTAAAAGAACTGAAAAACAAAACTTCAAGTTGCAATGCTTAGAGATGCTGTGGGCAAAATCGTGAATGACTCTGGGAGCATGAAGAAATGATCAAAGGAATACACAGAATCACTGCACCAAAAAGAATTGGCTGACACTAAAGTATTTCAGGATGTACCCTATCATCAAGAACCCATGATAATGAAGAAAGTTCAAGCTACAATGAAGGCATTTGCAAAAAATAAGGCTCCAGGAGTCAATGGGAAATGAGTTGACATGTTATAGCTAACAGGTGCAGTGCTGGGCATTCTACCAGGCCATGCCAGGAAATTTGGTGGACAGCTGCTTGGCTGACTAACTAGAAGAGATCCATATTTGTTCACATTCTCAAGAAAGGTGATCCAACAGAATGTGGAAATTATTAAACAGTATCATTAATACCACATGCAAGCAAAATAAATACCGCTGAAGCTTTTTGTAAAAACTGCCAGAGCAGTACATAGACAGAACTGTCAGAAGTTCAAGCTGGATTTAGAAGAGGCCATGGCACCAGGGATGGATCATAGCTGAAAGCAGAGAATATCAGAAGAATTTTTCTCTGTGATTTATTCACTATACAAAGGCATTTTTTGTGAGTCATAATAAATTATGGCTAACATTGAGGAGAATACGAATCTTGGAACACCCATTTGTGATCATGTGAAACCTATACCTGGGCCAAGAGGCTGTTGTGAGAATAGAGCAAGGGGGAGCGACATGATTTAAAAGTAAGAAAGGTGTCTGTCAGGATTGTATCCTTTCTCCATACCTATTCAATCTGTATGCTGAGCAAATTATTCAAGAAACTACACTCTAAAGGGGAATGTGGCATCAGCTTTGGAAGAAGACTCATCAACAGCCTGTTACGCAGATGACACAACCTTGCTTGCTAAAAGTGAGGAGTTGAAGTGCTTGCTGAAGAAGATCAAAGACTACAGCCTTTAATATAGATTGCATCTCTGTCAAGTAAACAAAAATTCTCACTCCTACCTTAGGGAACATCATGACAGAATGACAGATGGAAGATTGAAAATGTCAAATGACTTCATCTTACTTGGATACACAGTCAACACTCTTGGTACCTGCAGTCAGAATATCAGGAGATGTATTGCACTGGGAAAGTTTGCAGTCAGGGACTTCTCCAAACTACTATGGAGCAATGATGTCTATTTGAGGATTAGATGCCCCTGATCCAGCCTGTGGTCTTTACAGTCACTTCCTATTGAACTGGACACTGAAAAAAGATAACACAAGAAGAGTTTATGAATCAATCTCCATAATAGTCTATGTGTTTCCTACTGCCAAAGGGGCCCTTTAGAGTAGTGAGAGAAGATCTTCACCCTGAAACCCACAGCGTCCCTTTTCAGCGGGAAGTAGCTAAGAGAATACGCCGTGCCCTTTTCCTTATGACTCAGGGTGAAGTCTCTCTCAGGGAGGAGTGATAGGGAATGGCAAAGGACACACTGACAAAGGAGATTAATCAGAACTGACTTTGACAAGCACTGTGGCAATTGGACAATTAAAACAGACATTCGGATGGCGGGGGAAGAAGAACAAACTGGGGAGGAGGGTAGAGAGAATGGTGCAGCAATGAAGGAATGAAAACCCAAAATCCCTGTAAAATGTTCATTAAAACTAATAAAATTTAATAATTAAAAAAAAGAAGAAGAGTTTATGTCTTTGAGAAAGTGGTATTGGAGAAGAGTACTGAGCATTCATGGACTGTCAAAGGAGCAAACTTATGTTTTGGAGAAGGTGCAGCTAGAGTGCTCCTTTGGAGGCAAAGATAGTAAAGCTTCATCTCACACACTTTGGGCATGTTGCTGGGAGAGCCTTTCCTTGAGAGGGACAAAATGCTTGGAAAGGTGAGTAAAAGAGAGGAGGACGCTTACCAGATAGATTGACACAGTGACTGCTACAATAAGCTTGATTATGTCAGATTGTGAGGATGACAGAGGATAGGGGTCAGAGTATTGTTCATAGGGTGGCTATAGTCATTAACCTAATAACCTAATAACATCATGTACTTACCACTTCTTATTGTGTGCCTTTGATTTGGAACTCATTGATAGTTGAATTTCCAGTGGATTGTCCATCCTCCTGTAGAGTAGCGGTGGATTCAAACTGCATTCCACTCCAACTCATAGCAACCCTGTAGGACAGACTAAAACTGCCCCATAGAATTTCCAAGACTAAATCATTATGGAAGCAGATTGCCTCATTTTTTCTTCTGCATAACAGCTGGTGGATTCAGACTACCACCCTTTTGGTTAGGGAGCTCTGGTGGCCTAGTTAGTAGCATAGTGCTTGATCCACTGCACAACTAGAGCTCTTAGAAATTCCTGGAAGCCTGCAAGTTGTCGACCAAATGGGGCTGCTGGTTTAACTTTTCATTAGCATTGTTTCCCAGTGTTCTTGCCACACTGAATCTGACCATTGTCTTCAAATTTTAATGAGTCATTCTAGGATAAATTTAATTTTAATTTGCACTTATTTTAGTTTCTAATAAGACTGTGTATGGTCTTTTTCAACTAGCTTTTTTTTCCCTATAATTATATTTTATTAATTTTCATAAACATTTACAGAGATTTTGGGCTTCCACTCATTCATTGTTGCACTATTCTCTCTACCCTCCTCCCAGTTTGTTCTTGTCCAAATGCCACAGTGCTTGTCAAAGCCAGTTCTGATTAATCTTCTTTGTCAGTGTGTCCTTTGCCATTCCCTATCACTCCTCCCTGAGAGAGACTTCACCCTGAGTCATAAGGAAAAGGGGATGGCGTATTCTCTTAGCTACTTCCTGCTGAAAAGGGACGCTGTGGGTTTCAGGGTGAAGATCTTCTCTCACTACTCTAAAGGGCCCCTTTGGCAGTAGGAAACACATAGACTATTATGGAGATTGATTTTGGAATTTAGATGCACTCTTATTGATTGTGCTTGGCCGCGTACATGTTCATATCCTTGAAGATGTATCATGGGGGTGTTGCAACCTAGAAGACACAAATTTGACTAACAAGTTATAAGTACATGAGTCCAAAAATTATGGAAAAGTAAAAGAAAAGATTCTTTCATTGTTTTACAAACCCTCCCCCAGGTCCCCTCCACCATGTAGCCCTCGCTCTAGTCTCCTGTGATGACAGAAATACCCAGTTATATCTCTCTTTTAAACGGTTCTCTCCCTCCTCTGTTTCAGTGCAGTATACATTATTGAACCCATCTTACTCAGTCTCTCCCCAACCCCAAGGACAGTCCCATTCTACAACAGTGGCATCATGTAATATTTGTCCTTTTGTGACTGGGATATTTCACTCAGCATAATGTTCTCCAGAGTCAACCATTTTGAATAATATTGCATGAGTTCCTTGTTTTTTAATGCAGCATAGTATTCCATTGTGCGAATATACCACAGCTTCTCTAGCCATTCGTTTGTTGATGGGCACTTAGGTTGTTTCCAACTCCTTGCTATTGTGAACAAAGCTGCAATAAACATGGGTGTGCATATATCTGCTTGGATGTCAGCTATGGTCTCTTCAGGGTATATTCCCAGTAGTGGAATTGCTGGGTCAAATGGTATCTCTATTTGCAACTTTTTGAGAAAGCGCCATACTGCTTTCCACAGGGGTTGCACCATTTTACACTCCCACCAACAGTGAATCAGGGTTCCAGTTTCTCCACAACCTCGCCAGCATTTGTTGCTTGCTGTTCTGTTAAATTTTGCTATTTTGACTGGGGTGAACTGATATCTCATAGTTGTTTTAATTTGCATCTCTCTTAGGGCTAGGGATTTTGAGCATTTCTTCATGTGTTTGTTAGCCATCTGAATGTCGTCTTCGGTGAAGTGCCTGCCTGTTCATATCCTGTGCCCATTTTTCTATTGGATTATTTACCTTTATCTTGTTGTGGTGTCAACTAGCTTTTAAGATTTCAGAAGGCAGAGTCAGGATCAGCTACTACCTTCAAATTGACCCAGTGAACATTTGTTAAATCCTGCCAGAGCGTTTCTGCATTTTTTGGGCTTAGGCTTAAGAAAATATGAATGAGCTAAGTATGGTGATGTTAAAGAAAATTAACTATGTAAACTTGGGCAGCTTACTCAGTATCTGTGTCTTGGTTTCCTCTTTTTAAAATAAAGACAAATAATAGCACCTTGCTGATAGGGCTGTTGTGAGGATTAAATTAAAATTTGTAAATGTATATGGAATGATGCATGTTATTCAATGTATGCTAATTATTAGATGAACTATTGTTGTTCCTTTCTTTCTGCAAATGCAGTATCATGTGTTAATGTTTGTAGGGAAGTGAATACAAGATTGAAAAGGACTTTAACCTGAAATACCTTACTGAATTGAGACATATTTAAGAAGACTTTTGGCAGATTTGGATAACAGAATGAAGATTGGAAAGAGATAATTGATTGAACTACGATTAATGCCAACCCTGTGAACAACAGATCTGAACTTTATTCCATCTTGTGCCGTCCTCGTAATCTCCATTGTGTTCAGACCCATTGTTGTAGTATCAATCTCTTAGAGAGTCTTCTTTTCTTTTGCAGACTTTCCTCTTTTCTATGCATTTTCTTTTCCAGGGGCTGGTCCCTCCTGACAGCATGCCCAAAGTATGTGAGCTGAAGTTTTGCCATCATTGCCTTTAAGGAGCACCCTGGCTACACTTCTTGCAAAGCAGATTTATTTGTTCCTTTGGCAGTCCATGGGATATTAATATTCTTCACCAGCACCACATTTCAAAAACATCAGTTCTTCAGTGTCCCTTAGTCATTTCACAACTTCCACATGCATCATGGCTTGGGTCTTGTTTTCTAGTCTTTGAATTGGCCAGCATCCTTGCTCTTTAGCATTTTGGAGAGAGAGGTCCTTGCAGCAGATTTGCCCAACACAGTATGTCATTTAGTTTCTCGACCGCTGCTTTCCTGACTGTTGACTGCGCATCCAAGTAAAATGATGTCATTGATAACTTCAGTATTTTCTTCATTTATCATGATATTTCTGATTGGTTCATTTGTGAGCATTTTGGTTTTCTTTATGTTGAAGTATCCATACTGATGGTATAGTCTTTGATTGTCTTAAGAGGAATGAACTGAGTATGACTAATAAATACCTCAAGTCTAACTTTGAGCAGGCAAGGTTGTGTCATCAGTGTATTACAAGTTGTTGAAAAGTCTTCCTCTGATCCTGATGCCACATTATTTTAATTAATGCTAGGAATATGTGATTCATATTTGGGGGAGAAAATACACTAAAGTAAATTGTGTTTAAATCAGAGTCTGTTTTTGAACTTTCTAGTACCAAATCTGTTAAATACAGTTATTGTTCACATTTTTAATTCTCTCGATTATAATAACTTGTTTACTCTGTTAATGCATGTATTTTTATGCTTGGACTACCAAAGATTGTATCTAAAATGAAATAAATAATAGTCTCGGATACTGGTCCTAAGTTGTACACATCATACTGCTATTTGACTGCCATTGATTTTGGTTCCTGCAGGTTTTGTAGTGCATCCCTGAGCATGAGCACAGAATGAAGCGGCGTTTGGATGACCAGGAGTCACCGGTATATGCGGCCCAGCAGCGTCGGCTCCCTGGCAGCACAGAGGCTTTTCCTCACCAGCACCGGGTGCTTGCCCCTGCGCCTCCTGTGTATGAAGCGGTGTCTGACACCATGCAGTCAGCCACAGGGATTCAGTACTCTGTGACTCCCAGCTATCAGGTAAGCTGGAGCAGTCACTAATAGATGAGGCAAGGAAGGACGGATAAAGTTTGCATACAGTTAATTTTTTTTCTTTTTTTAATTACACGTTGAATTAGATATTTTAAAAATAGGCTATGTGGCATTCCAAGGTGACTGCTGAAGATGGAGTCACAAGTTCTCGTGCTGGATGGCTGGGGCCATTTCCTGGGCCACCTGGCAGTCGTTGTGGTCAAGCAGGTACTGCTGGGTCAGAAGATGGTGGTCATGCACTTGTGAGTGCATCAACATTTCTGCCAACCTTTTTAGAAATAAATTGAAGTACCTGGCCTTCCTACACAAGCACATGAACACTAATCTGTCCTGAGGTCCCTACCACTTCTGGGTCCCCAGCTACATCTTTTCTTTTTTTCTTTTTTTTAAAATAGGGATTTTATTATAATTTGGAATTGAACTTGGATTTCCATTCATTCATTGTTGTACATTTTCCTCTCAGCCTCCGCTACCCCCCACCAGCTACAGCTTTTTGTGGACGGTATGAGGCGCATACTGCCATGCAAAACCAAGAATGGCCCGGCTGCCCTGTACCACCTCAAAATATATAACATGATCCCATGTCCCTCTGACAAGAGAAAGCAGTTGGTTTTCAAGGTTGTGTGGCTCAAGCCCACTCATAAGTTTGCCTACCTGTGCGGCCTAGCTCATTAGGTGGGCTGGAAGTACATGCAATGATGACTACTCTGGAGGAAAAGAGGAAAGAGAAAGCCAAGATGTACTACTGGAAGAAGTAGTAGATCATGAAGCTGTGAAAACAGGCTGAGAAGATCCTGGAGTAGAGAGGATCAACAAGTTTATAGAGGTCCTCAAGAGCAGTGGATTACTTGTGTGAGCTAAATAAAGACTCTTAGTTCCTGGTAGGGGGGTCGGGGTGGGGTATGTGTAAGTTACGAAACAGTGAGATTGACAAGTCACCAACAACTTGAAGGCACATAACAAGAAGATACAAAAAAGAAGAAAAATAGTGTATTATCATGTGTATTGCAAAGCCAGCAGATGGCAGAAGTATGCTAATAATCTCTATTATCTATCATCCTGATGGAATAAATTGCTCAGCTTTGAGACCATAGACATAGGTAACAGCAAGAACATAAGTCCACAAGACAGTGCTCTACATTCTCTACATAGTATGGTCTTAAAAGCTTGTGACCACCACGTGTGGTGCAAATATTGGTCTCTTGCTGTCCAGAGTAAAGAAGAGGAGAGAAAAGCCAAGGTGCATAGAAACAATCTAGTGAACTGATGGACCAAGTGAACCTCAGCCTCCATGACATTGAGACCAGAAGAATCGAATGGTGCCCAACTACCACTACTGACCACTCACTCTCATGACATACAATAGAAATAATACCTGAAAATATAGTCTTGACTGTTGACTGTTCTGAAAGGAATCGCCGTAGAAGGTCCTGGAGAGGGCAAAAATGTGGAACAACACTACTCAAAAACAAATATTTCTAGGCCTCTGCTGGTCTGATAGAAACTGGTGGGATTACTAATACTGCAGTCTTTAGTCACCCTTAGAACCTGGAGCACAGCTCACTCCTGTAGCTCAGCTTGCTGCACAACAGTAGATACAAGCCTATAAAAGAAACCTTTATGATATAGTACGTAAGTTGCCAGCCTGTTAGCTGAAAGGTTAATAGTTTGAATCTGCCGGCTGCTCCATAGTGGAGAGATGGGCAACTGTAAAGATTAACGGCCTAACTGGAAGTTTGTGTTTATCATCTTTTTTTCCCCCTCTTTTTTTTAAAAAAACAAACAAACAAACAAAAAACTTGTTGTGTGCCATCGAATTGGATCCAACTGGCACAGGAGGAGATTGTCCCTCCTTCTCCAGCGGAGCTACTGGTGGATTTGAACCGTGTGCCCTCGGTTTCCTCTTATTTTTATTGCTAACTATAAACCCTCCTATGATTTAGTTTGAGTGTTGTTGAACCCTTATAAATACTAGAGGGCAACTGGAGAAGACAAAGCAAAGTATTATATTGGAATATGTAGAAAGCTAGAATTAGAGAATAAAAAGGAAAGAACTCACTCTACATTTCGCAAGCTGAGAAAATGGAAAAACAAATTTAAGCCTTGAGTCACTATTGAAGGATGCTATTGGCAATATATTAAATGATTCAGGAAGCATCAAAAGAAGATTGAGGGAATACGCAGAGTCACTGTACAAAAAAGAATTGACTGACACTGAAAAAATCTTATGAAAGTACCATATGAGCAGAATCTAGTGGTAATGAAGGAGGAAGTGGAAGCTGCATTGAAGGCATTGGCAAAAAATAAGGCCCCAGGAATCAGTGGGATACCAGTTGACTCATTTCAGTTAACACATGAAGTTTCCTGGATGTGCTCATAAGTCATGCTATTAAATTTGCAGGACAGCTGTCTGGCCAACAGATTGGAAGATGTCCATATTTGTTCTTATTCCCAAGAAAGGTGATCCACCTGAATGTGTCAATAATTTCATCTTTCTTGGATCTACAATCAACACCCTTGGTACCAGCAATAAAGAAATCAGGAGACCTATTGTACTGAGAAAGTCTACAGTTAGAGACTTCTCCAAATTATTAAGGTGTAATAATAATGTCAGTTTGAAGACTTAAGTTGCATCTCATTCAGGCTATAGTCTTTCCGATCCTTTGATATGCATCTAAGAGCTGGACAATGAATAAGAATGACAGAAGAAGAATTGATGTTAGAGAATAGTACTGAACATTCCATGGACAGCAAAAGAACAAACACTAAGTCTTAGAGAAAGTAGCCAGAGTGCTTTTTAGAGGCAAAGATGATAAACCTCACATACTTTGGGCATGTTGCTAGGATGGGCTCTATTTATTGGAAAGGAACATGATGCTTGGAAAGGCAGAGGGTTGGTGAAAGAGAGGAAGACCCTCAAATCAGGTGGATTGATACAGTGACTTTTAACAATGGGCTCTTAGGTGTCAGAAAGTGGGAGGATGACACAGGATAGGACAGGGTTCAGATCTGTTGTTCATAGGGTCACTTTGAGTCGTACTTGACTCATTGGCACCTAAACACAACATGCATAGTATCCATCCCAGTTCATTATTAACCACAGTTTATGAAAGTGGTCTGAAGAGACCTTCTTGAATGTACCTTTAAAAATCATGGCTGGTATTAGGAATATAAATTGGTATAATCTTTCCTGAGAGCTAGTTAGTGTCAGATTCTTTAGTTAGCTTTTGAGCAAAACTATTCCAATTATAAGAATTTAGTCTAAAGAGATCATCAGGTGAAGAACTCTGTTAATGGTGTTGAGTTTGCATTTGTGTCTCATTAACTTTCTAGGACATGTTTGGGGAAGCCTTGACATTTCCTGTCTCCTTTGTCTACCTAGGTTTCAGCTGTACCCCAGAGCTCTAGCAGTCATGGGCCCACCATAGCAGCAGTTCACAGCAGCCATCATCACCCCACAACTGTACAGCCTCATGGAGGCCAGGTGGTCCAGAGTCACGCTCATCCCACCCCACCAGTTGCACCAGTCCAGGGACAGCAGCAGTTTCAGAGGCTCAAGGTGCTGTTCAGCTCCTCCTTTTGTTTGTTTTAATCTTCTTTTTTTTTTAAAAAAAAAAAATTTATTATTTTTTTGTGTGTGTACCGTCAAATCGGATCTGACTGATACAGGAGGATATTGCCCCGCCTTCTCCAGCAGAGCATCTGGTAGATTCAAACTGCATACCTCTGGGATTGCAGTGCAGCTTCTCTTTTTTAATAAGTTCCGTCTATACAAGTATTAGCATCTGAGCTGCATGATAATCACAAGAAGTTATTGTTTGGGGGAATATAAAACCTATTTATAATCTCCATCTTGACACCAGTGTCTCATTGAAATAATACACTTAATATTTGTGGAATGAATGAGTGCATGGTACTTGATTGTATAGGGATTGAGTCCACATTCATTCAAAATAAACCTTAAACTCCAGTGTATTACCTGTTGGTCTGCTAACTGAAAGCTCAGTGGCCCAATCTGTAGGTGCTCCACAGCAAAAGGATGAGTCAGTCCTCCAGTAAAATTTTACAGCCTTGGAGATGTCATGGAAGCTTGCTGAGATTTGGAATCAACTTGGTAGCAGTGATTTAGGTTTGGCTTTGAACCAGTTTTATTCAGCACACATGATGGGCATTGGGTCTGAACAGGAAATCTTGTTACCTAGTGGTGTAATCTTTTTATTTTTGCTCAAGCAAAGCTGAATTGGCTGGCATCTTTAGGTCCATTCTTAGTAAGACACATGTTCTGTTTAAAGTTTAAAGGAAACTATAATTGTGAATGAAGTGTCAGTATTTTCATCTGTTCTACTGAGTATGAGCCATAGATCCAGTGCTTTGAAATTCATGAGGCATCTGTGGAGAAGGGAAACTCGTGTTCTCAACTAACCTTGTCACTCTGCTTTCTTGAGTGTTACTTTAAAAAATGTGTGATTATTGTAGCAAGTGTTCCAGATACCTGTTTTTCAAATTTAACATTTATTTGAAATTGAGCACAAGAAATGTAAATTAAAGAACTAGAAAAAGATGTTAGAGCTTAATTTAGGTGTATCAGCCTAATTATATCATGTTGCTTAAAGGTTGGAATGAATATCCTCTTGAAGGATACATTTGTATATTGCAAAGAGTTTTGTCTTCTCTCTCATTGGTTTGGAATATCAGAAACTTGTTTAATAAATAAAAATGTAAAATCAGTCTCATAACCAGACTGGAGAAGAATTTTCTAAAAACTCACTTCTCTATAAAGTTAGTAGGCAGTTAAGAGTTGACTACTTAAGGGAGCTCTGATGGCCTAGCTGCAAGAAGCTCCACTGCAATCCTGAAGGTGTGCAGTTCAAATCCACCAGAGGCTCTGCTGGAGACGGGGCAGTCTCCTCTTGTGCTAGTCTGATCTGATTTGACAGCACTCAGTAAGGGGGAGGGACGGACAGTTGACTACTTAACATAGTTTTTAAAATCTCAAGCTCATTGCAGTTGAGTTGGAACTAGCTTAGCGAGTACTCAACAGATTTCTGAGGCTTTAATCTCAAAAGAATCTTTTTTCCAGGGAGCTAGTAGATTAGCAGAGCAGTTCCCTATGGAGTATGCCAATAGAGCTCAGTAGTCTTTATAAAGACAGTACAAATTATTTCAGCCTGAGACTTGGCTGAAGGCTTTGTCTTTGGGACATTTTGCATAAGCATTATTGTCTTCAAATGTTGTTAATCTCTGCTGATAGAATGATGGCCATGTGCCAAGGTGTGCTTTACTAAGTCATGAATATGTTTAAAAAAATTTGGGTTTATATGATTTAATTCCTTATTAATACCATACTTAGCAGTCATTATCTTAAAATTGCAAAAAATCTTATTAATTTAAAACAACAAAAATATATTTCTATAGTGTTTTCAGCCTACCTTTGTATCAAAGCACACCTGTTTTACTTAGTTTCCTCACAGGAACCTTGGGTATATGAATTGTACTTGGTTTTGTAAAAACTGACAAAACAAGTTTTAAGGAGAGTTAGAAGAATGAATCACAGAGTTGGGATTTTTTGCTCTGTTCTTTTAGTTAGAATCTTTTGATTTTGACTCCTAAGCCCAGTAACTTGTTTAATTTCCTTTCAAATGAGGAAAGGTAAAATGCTTTCTTGTGCCTCCACATAATGTAATTCCATATTTCCACATTGCCTGCCATATTTGAATCAGTCTTAAAATGCTTTACAAGCATTTAAATCAACTTCAAGAAACCATTTACTATATTGTATAATAAGGAAGCGTTCAGTGGGAACATAGGTTATTTCAAGCATCAGATTGTACTTTCTTTTTGCCTTTGGCAGACTGGTGACAGGGAAGATCTGAGTAATTTTAGTCATGCTGGTGTGATTTGGTTATTTGTTGCATGCTGGTACCAAACATATCTGGCACATACTTAGCAGATTCTCTACAAGTTTTTTGTTGGTCTCCATAATAAGATGCAGGGGTTTATGATCTTACTGCATACCTTTTGAAGTGATTGCAGAAAATTCTAAGATTCTCCTCAAATGCCTCTACAGGTCTGTAGCTGCTAAATTAATTTCTGTTGCCAACCAAGATTTTGAAATGTTGTGGTTCTTTGAATTGTACACATGGTTTTATAAAGAGTTTCAGGGATGTACAGCCTCAGAAATCCAATGGAGGGATAGCTATGAGTTGAAGTTGACTCAATAACAGTAGGCTTTAGGCAGTGAGTACTGCCTCATTATTCTTAGATATAGGTGTCTCATTTATAATATAGGTTTCATGCTTGTTTTTTTAAAGTTACTTGTTATTTTATAATTGATTTTTAAGCAGTACCTCACTATGACCTTCAGGTGATTTCTTTGAAGAATACACCTAATAGACAACACTTTTTTCCTTCAAATATCTGCACTTTCTTTTTCTGTAGTAATGGGAAAGTCTGCTGTTAGGGACCCCTCCAAAGTACTGAAGAGCAATGATGTCTCTCTGGAGACTAAGGTGTGTTTGATACAGGCCATGGTCTTCACAATCACTTGTTATGCATCAGAGAGTTGGACACTGACCAAAGAGGATAGAAGGAGAATTGATGCCTTTGAGCTGTGGTGCTGGAGAAGAGTATTGAGAATACCATGGGCTGCTAGGAAAACAAACAGATTTGTCCTGGAAAGGGTTAAACCGGGCTGCTCCTTGGAGGCAAGGATTCTGAGGCTTCATCTAACATACTTTGGACATGTGAGGAGAGACGGTCCTTAGAGAGGGACATCATGCTTGGGAGGGTGGAGGGACGGCGCAGGAGAGGAAGGCCCTCTATGAGGTGGATTGATTCAGTGACTGGGATAATCGGGATGGGAGTGTCAGAGACAGTGCGATTGGCACAGGACAGAGCAGAGTTTAGGGCTGTTGTACATAGGGTCGCTATGAGTCGCAAGCGACTCGACAGCACATAACAACAACAAGAAGTAATGCTATTACTCTGCATCATAGCTGTTTATTTCCTTTGTCTTGTGATGGTGAATACTATTCCTAAATATATTCTAACACCTTTGTCCCTGCTGCAAAATGAATGAGTTTTCTGTTAATGAAAAATTTTAATACAGAGATTTGTGAATATGAATAGAGCAGACCGACAGAAATGGTCCTGATATTTGTCAAGTGGAGGAAAAGAAGCCATCAAAGGGGATATATTGACCAAGTATATAATGTATGTCTTGGAAACAATATTCTTGATTAGCTGTGGTCATAATGAACTTTGGGCAGTGTTTTAAATGCTATTTAGTGGCTTATTAAATTTAAGTGTTATATGTCATAACATCCAAGTGGGCCTCATCAAATCAAATGTTTATTTCTGAAACGTCTCCTTTCTCTTTTTGTTTATCTCTTGCTACTTATTTACTGTCATGTCACTCTTCTACTCTTCTGAATTGTTTGAAAAGAAAACTGTTACCCAGATTTATTATTTCGTGTCCTGACTGGAATTTTGCCCATACTGGTTCCTCCTCTTAACTCTTCATGAGGCTTCACTTTTGCTTACTTGTATTCACACTTAATACTCAGTCTAAATCCTCTCTTAGGGGAGCCATCCATAATAGAGACCCCTTTTCATGTACTCTTAAGTATTCAGATTACTCACCCTCCTGTGTCGTCATTCCATCTAGATAGGTATAAGAGAGTAGGGATTGTGGCTCATTTGACATAATCTCCACTCATATTTACTATACAATTCTGTTTCGTGTACTGTATTTTTCTATAGTTTGCTTTATATAATTGCCTTATTTTCTTTTTATCATTTGGTCTCAGGTGGAGGATGCACTGTCATATCTTGACCAGGTGAAGCTGCAGTTTGGTAGTCAGCCTCAGGTCTATAATGATTTCCTTGATATCATGAAGGAGTTTAAATCTCAGAGGTAAATGGCATATACAGTTCTAATCAAGCTTTGTACATGGAGTATGGATTTTGGTGGGAGTGTAATTTCTTCTTACCTACTGGAAGAGGAAAGATGTCCTGTTTTGGGAGTTAAATTTTCAAGGTCATGCTTTATTTTATGTCTTGCTTTATAGTTTGAATTTACAGTCCTTTGTTTTCTCTTTGTTACATTTTTCTTAGTACATAATCTCTATCATGAAAGACGGGTAATAATGCAGACTATTTTCTGCACTAGTGGAAGATGCTGATATTTTGGCATGTTCTTAAATGCAGGAGAGCAATTCATGTGAATAGTCTAGATGTATACTCAGTAAATAATATACAGGTGTATAAATGTTTACCTTACATAAGAATTACTTTCTGTATATTTCTTTGATAGAAATGTTAACCGTGAGTGTTTATTGTGTTCAAAATTGTGACAATGCCTTAAGAGTTCTTTATGTGTTACTAATTTTTAATTATACAGGTTGGTTTTTATCTATTTTGAAATCTAGTGCAAATTTAAGATTTTTTTTTTTCTGTTCCTTACTTCACTGTTCTCAAGCATGCTATCACATTTCTTCTTTTTTCTGTAAGCATTGACACTCCAGGAGTGATTAGCCGAGTGTCTCAGCTGTTCAAAGGTCACCCAGACTTGATCATGGGCTTCAACACCTTCTTGCCCCCTGGCTACAAAATTGAGGTGCAAACCAATGACATGGTAAACGTCACAACTCCTGGCCAGGTTCATCAGATCCCCACCCATGGCATCCAACCGCAGCCTCAACCACCACCCCAGCATCCTTCCCAGCCTTCAGCCCAGTCGGCCCCAGCTCCTGCTCAGCCTGCTCCTCAGCCCCCACCTGCCAAAGTCAGCAAGGTGAGAACTTTGAAAGTTTTGCATTATGTGAATTAGATCCTTTCAAAAGCATGTCTTTGGCATTTCCATTTTACATGTACTTGGATAGATATATAGGTTACAATGAGTTCATCAGAGAAGTTGCAGTTAGTTATAAAATAGTTCACATTCATACATCTAATATTTAGATTCTTATTTAAATCATTGGAGTCCTTGGGTGATGTAGACAGTTCAGCGCTTGTCTTGAAAGATTGGTGGCCTCTCAGAATACGGTGCTATTAGTGTGCTTTTGAAAGGTCATAACCTTGAAATTTCATGGAGCACAGTTCTACTCAGCACACTTTGGGAGTTGGATTCATCATGAACCAGCAACAATTTAAAGAATTCTTTTGCCCTTTCTGCTAATTAAACCCTTGAGTACCTCAGTTGTTGGTGACAACTGATTATTATTACTTAGTACAGGTAGAAATGATCATCGTTGTCATAGTCAAATTAGATTATAGCCCCCATGGTCCTCATCTTGGAAAATTTGTTCTGTTTGTCAAATTAGATCAGGTCAAGCAGAACAGCAGACTCTGTTGTGGTGGTGGCACATTCCTAGTCTAGAACTATACTGTCCCAGTAAGGCTGCCATGAGATCACAGAATCAGTTTTTTCATTTATAGTAGACACATCTCAGGAGATTGTATAGTCACATGTGCCTAAAACTGTCTCACAGTACTATGGGAATAACAAACATGTCCATCATATAAGTCCTATTGCATTGAACCTTCTGGGCAGGGATGGTATAGAAGACTTTTTCTTTTTTTTTTTAGAAGACTTTTTCTCTGAAATCATGTAGCGTTTATGGTGCTATCTTTCCTAATATTAGAAATGTATTGAGAATGAATTGCTTTCTATTAAGCTTGTGAACTTAAAAAATAAAGAATGAAAATTTTCTTTCTTGCACTTGTAAATGTCTTCCATTTTAAGGTTGTATTTAGAAAATTGAAAATGGAAATATTTGTAGTAGAATGTATAAACTCTTCACACTTTTCACTCACTCCCTGTACAATTTGAATTGAGTTAAAAATTATCTGTCCTGAATAAAGGCTATAAGTTAACCAGACATATTGTTTATTTTTTAGTTAACTTTCCTGCGTCCACTTACCTGTGTTCTTACCTTTTACTTTTTTTTTTTTTTTTTTTTTACCTTTTACTTTTTTAAAGCCTTCCCAACTACAAGCACATACTCCAGCCAGTCAGCAAACTCCACCACTTCCACCATATGCATCACCACGCTCCCCACCAGTCCAGCCTCATACACCAGTGACAATCTCGTTGGGAACTGCCCCATCCTTGCAGAACAATCAGCCTGTGGAGTTTAATCATGCCATCAACTATGTTAACAAGATCAAGAACAGGTTCCAAGGGCAGCCAGACATCTACAAAGCATTTCTGGAAATTTTGCACACCTATCAGGTGAGTTACCCTTTCACCCTGCATTAGCTAGATTACCTTTTTAATGGCATCTAGCTAAAAAATAACTTGAGTAAACCCCAAAACCATAAAGGTCATAAGAGACAAACTGAGATCAAACTTAGACATACTTGTCTGGTATGAAGAAACTGCTAAATACAGCCAGAAATCTGGAGAGGATAAAATTGATGAATGGGACCTGCTAAAGATTAAATATCTGTGTGCATCAAAAACGTTTTTCAACACAGTGAAAAGAAAACCTACTGACTGAGAAAACATCTGACAATACCATCTCATACAAGGGTCTCATATCAAAAGTTTACAGAATCCTACAGGCCTCCATAAGAGAAAGACAGATAACACAATTACAAAATTGGCAAAAGACATGGAATTACTTTTTTTTTTCCACAGAGGAAGATATTCAGATGGCCAGTAAACACTAAGAAATGTTCAGAATCACTAGCACTAAGAGAGCACTGCAAATAAAAACCACAATGAGATACCATCTCACCCCAGTGGCAGTGGCAGAGTTTAACAGGACAGTATGTAATAAATGTTGGAGAGGATGTGGAAGAGATAGAAACTCTTATACACTACAGATGGGATTGTAAAATGGTACAACTACTCTGGAGGCAATTTGGCATTTCCACAAAAAGCTGAACATAGAAATTCCATCTGACCCAGCTGTTCCACCGCTTGGAGTATACCCTGAACTGAGGCACAAATGGAACTTGTATACTAGTGTTCACAGCAGCATTATTCACCATCGCAAGAACATGGAAACAGCCCAGATGCCCAACCACAATTGAATGATTTGAGAAATTATAATATATTCACATGATGGAATACTGTGCAGGAGCAATCATTTTAAAAATCACTGCCTAACTTGGAAGGGACTGGAGAGCATTATACTAAGTGAACTCACTCAGTCTTATATGGACAAATATGTATAAGATCATTATTGTAGAAATAGATAACTAGTAAAGCGTGTATGAGGATCCAAGGGAGGGAATGTAGGAGCAGAGGGGTGAGGATGGGCAAGAGGTAATCATCGGGTCACACAATTTGGGGTGGGTAAAAGAAATAGATAGATTCATAATAATAATGATTATAATAGATGCAGTGTGAAAAACAATGTCTATGAACTTTATGAGGAAACCAGTATAAAATAATTTTCTTTAAAACAAAGAAGAACTTGAGTAACCATTTATTATTAATTTCAGTAAAAATTTACAGAGACCTTGGATTTCCATTCATTCATTGTTACACTATTTTCCCCTCCCAACCCTTCCCCCCTAGTACACTACCCTCTTGGAATAGTAAAAGAAAAATTCTTTCACAAACCCTCTCCCAGGTCCCCTCCACCATGTAGCCTTCGCTCTAGACTCCTGTCATGACAAAAATACCTAATCACATATCCCTTTTAAACAGTTTTCTCCCTCATCTTTTTCAATGCAGTATACATTATTGAACCCATCTTTCTCAGTCTCTTCCCAACCCCAATGTCAGTCCTGTTTTATAACAGTGGCACCATGCAGTATTTGTCCTTTTGTGACTGAGATACTTCACTCAGCATAATGTCCTCCAGGGTCACCCATTTTGAATAATACTGCATGAGTTCCTTGCTTTTCAATGCAGTGTAGTATTCCATTGTGTGAATATACCAGAGCTTCTCTATCCATTCATTTGTTGATGGGTACTTAGGTTGTTTCCAACTCCTTGCTACTGTGAACAAAGCCGCAATAAACATGGATGTGCATATGTCTGCTTGGATGTCAGTTATGATCTCTTTAGGGTATTGTGGAATTGCTGGGTGAAATGGTATCTCTATCTGCAACAGTGGTTGCACCATTTTACACTCCCACCAACAGTGAATAAGGGTTCCAGTCTTCCCCACAACCTCACCAGCATTTGTTTCTTCAATATATATAAAGTTAATTTTATTTGCCTAAATTAATTGCCCTGCAGCAAACAGCTAGTTAGGATTTCATAGTTACTGCCCTGTGAAATAAAAGCTTGTTTGTAGGATGTTAGAGGATGACTTGTGTAGTATAATTAATCTACATAGAAGAAAAATTCTCTTAATGCTTTGTGTCTTAGCAGTTAGGAGTGGTCCCTGGGATTAGTGTCTTAGTTTTAAAAGGACTTGTCAGTCACCATCATCTATAACTTTCTCACTTAATAATCTGTAGTTAAAACAGGTGCTACAAATAAGAATATAGGTGGTCTTTCCACCATGTCAGGATTCAGCTAGTGGCCAAGCAGTGAAGCACCAAGAATGCTTAATTAAACAGGTTCATATTATGTCAGCTCATCTCTGTTGCACTGTGATTATTTCTATATTCTTCAAGATCTCATTTGAATTTTTTAGTAGCACATTCTAGTGTGTATATTTTATTTGTTAAAGAAAATAGTTAAGCTAGCTTAGTTCTCTTACTCTGATTACCTTTGTCACTATTTCAGGTTCACATGGAAAGAGAATAAGATTCCACTTTTAGGTAGTTATGCAAACAGAATTAATCAATTAAATAATATCTATTTAAACTAAAAAAACAGAATACAGGTGGTCTTCTTAAGTACAGCCTAACTAGGTAACATACAGTACTCGTATCAGATCTTCAGAAAATGTGCAGTGTGAGTCATTCAAAACAATCATCCTCTAATATGAGTCTTTGTAATTTTCTATTAGAAAGAGCAGCGGAATGCAAAAGAAGCTGGAGGAAACTACACTCCAGCTTTGACTGAGCAGGAGGTGTATGCCCAAGTAGCTCGGCTCTTTAAAAATCAGGAAGATCTACTGTCAGAATTTGGACAGTTCCTACCAGATGCCAATAGCTCTGTGGTACGTTTTATTTATAAAAACTACACTGTTTAAGATTATTGCTTTAAGAATCTGGAATTGGCAGGAGCCTTTTCCTAGATAACACTGCTCTGATAACACATTAATGTCTTTCACGTGTTTTAATCAGCTTTTAAGCAAAACAACTGCTGAGAAGGTTGATTCTGTGAGGAATGACCATGGAGGCACCGTGAAGAAGCCCCAACTGAATAACAAGCCTCAGAGGCCCAGCCAGAATGGCTGCCAGATCCGCCGGCACTCTGGAACGGGAACTACCCCACCAGTGAAGGTAAGGATTAGCAGTGGCTTGTTCATTTGACTTTCAGGGACATTTTTGGTCGACACTGAGTCTGGTGGGTGTCCTGTTATTCAGAGTATGTTAACAGATTGTGGTTAGTCAGGATGAGGTGATATATGTCAAAAGTACGCAATGCAAAGCTTACCTCGTTTTGCATAAAGAATGTTAACTCATTGCTATTGAATTGGAACAGATTCTCAGGTGACCCTTCAGTGAGTTTCTGAGACTGTTAATTATAAGGAAGGAAACTGCCCCTCTTTGTATTTAGGAGTCGCTGGTGGATTCAAACTACCACAGAGGCTCGGCCTTTGAGTTAGCAGTGAAACTCCCTGTGGACTAGGTGGTAAAGAGTTACAGTGCCAACCCAAGTGTTTGCATTTTAACCCACCCGCTGTTCCATAGGAGGAAGATGGGCATTCTTCTCCTGTGCGATTTATTGCTTCTAAAAACAGCCATGAGTGAGGTCCAGCTTGGTGGCACATGGTAACAGTGACACGGATTTGCTTGAAGTGCCATGGAGTTTTTCAGTTCTTAGTGGTTTTCTTTATTTTATTTTATATTTTGCTGTCAAGACTTACTAAGTTTTCCCCTCTTCTTTGATTTGAGGCTTTAAACCTGCATTTCGCTAAGGGACAAAAAAGATGATTGAGCTTGATAATTATTTCAGAAATAAGTTAATAGTCTTTTGAGGACCTCTAGTGCTTTGTGAGATCTCTCTGGTGTAGAGTCCTCTTTTGTGCAAGATTCTTAAGTCAGTTACCAAATCTTACCTTTGTCAGCTTAATCATTAAGGCAGGACCTTTTGGCTCTAACAGAGAGGTCTCAAACTCTTGTTACTGAACTCTACCACATGTTGATTCATTCAGCAAACACTGATGAACTCGCCTGAAGAAGGCTAAGCATATAGTGCAGCTGTGATGGGAACCAGCTAAAAATATGGTTTGAAAGACATTGCTGCTTGCATTCTAAAGCTGTATGTAACGTGTATATAAAGGATAGACATGACTACAGGATTTAATTAAGGATAGTTAAAGCAAGCCGACTTTCTTACAGAATTAAAGATGTGAAAAAATAATTCTACAAAGCCGTTAAGAATCAGCTTAGCAGATATGCCCCACTTTGGAATTGGTCTACCCCACATTTGATTAACCACAGGTGGAAACAGTGTATTGTGGGCATAGCGAGCCCCGCCTAGTCTCCTCATATAAAGCAGGCAGATGCTATGGCTCCTAAGGGAGTGTACTCTGGGATTAGCAAGGTAAATGTACTGCTTCTCACAACGTTTGTAAGTTTCTTTGCAGAGAATTGAGAAGTGTTTGAAGTAAATTCTTCCTTCATAGTATTATGCCATAGTCAATTAATTTACTTTGAAACAGTAATTTAAAGTTAATTTGAATAAATATCAGTTATAAGAGTAATAGTTCCTTCTATTAGTTTTGTTACCTCATCAAAAATTTGAATTGTTTGAAAAGGATAAAGATTGATTTACCTTTTACAACAAAATTGTACTCTAAGCCCTATACTCTCCGTAATTCTCCAAATACTTTTTGTGTCTCAGTGAGCTAGGAGAACAAAGTGGTAGCGTTAAGGTTCTAGATAGGAACTTTTCACCACTAGATAAAGCAAGTTAAGATTATTCTAACAGGTTATACCATCAGTAATGCTGCAGCATTTACATTAAGGAATATATCAGCATGGTGAACCTCTCTGGGGGAGACAAAAAGTGGTAAAATGAATTGCAAAAAAATGCAAACAGAAGTAGAAAATAAGAATAGGCAAACTTTTAGGTTGTAAACGGAATTAAGGACTTTTAATTCACTCATTTGTTTCAAATTATCAATCAGCAATGGTTGTTGCTAGAACACAATTGTAAAGAAAGTCTACTCTCTAAGTCAGTCTTAATGTTTGTGGGATTTTTAATGTTGTTTTATTTGAGGTTTGTTTTTGTGGTGGTGTTTTGTTGTCTTTTTTTTTGGTAGAAGAAACCCAAATTGCTCAGCCTAAAGGATTCCTCCATGGCAGATGCCAGCAAGCATGGTGTAGGAACGGAGTCTTTATTTTTTGATAAGGTGGGTAAATTGGTGAATTAGATTTTATATAAGCTATTAATCTAAAAACTATTCCTTGGAAAAGATCATTATGCTTGAAAAATGGCACATCAGCAAAAAAGAGGAAGACTGAATCAGATAGATTGACATAATGACTGCAGCAGTGAGCTTAAATATGTCAGAAGTGTTAAAGATGGCATAGGATTGGACAGGAATCAAACCTGTTCTTAGGGTCACTATGAGTCTTACTCAACAGCACCTATCAGCAATATCAACATAATCACCTTCACCCTTTAAGTTTTCATTTAGACACATCAGACTGGTTGGACTTTCTACTTTTTAGCATAATCTCCAATTTGAAATTTGGTTTAAAATTCTAAAGTAAATGAAATAAATTTATTGTGTATTGATCCTTTGAAACTGAGTCATTAGACTGTGTTGACTACTGTGTTGTATAGTGCAAAAGGTATAGCACTCTGGTAACTTAATGATATAGAGCTGTAATGCCAACCCAGAGACATGTAGTTTGAACTCACCAGCTTCTCTGAGAGAAAGATGGTCCATTTCATCCATTTCCAACTTGGCACATAACAACAACATAGTGCAAAAAGTACAGTCTTATATTTAAAAGTGTGTATGCCAATATCTAGAATAAGCAGTGGATTCAGACAAAAACTTATTAATGGTTAACAGCTTGGAGAAGGGAATAATAAACATTACTGGTTAAGGGGGTACTAAGTTTTTTTGGTTTTGTGGGTTTTTTCCCCTTCCCTCAAGGGGTACTAAATTTTTGAGATGATCAAAAACATTTTGAAAGGAGAGCTTGAACATGGATATTGGTGATAGTAATAAAACCAGGTGACTATTATTAATATCACACTTAGAATGGCGAACTAGGTGTGTGTGTGTGTGTGTGTGTGTATGTATGCATGCATATGTGCACAAAACAAAAAGTTTGCCATTATAAATACATATTCCATGGGATATCTTCGGATAAGTATGAAAAATCAGATTCTAGAGTGGGAATTGTTGAAGGTGAAAGCATATAATCTCCAATTACAAACCATAGTGCTATATATTCGTGGATGTGGTGCTTAGATTGGTTAGCTATCTAGGATAGTGTTATTTTGCTTATGTTATTGAACACTTAAAATTTTTTCAATATTACAGTGTTTAATATTATAAATGGAGGATAAGGGACTGAAATACAGTATTTCAGAAAGTGATTGCTTAAGATTACCAGATATTAGAAACATTGTTAACCAAGAGAAAGAGCTCTGGTGGCCTAGTGGGTAAGAAATTGCACTGCCAACTCAGAGGCAGGTGGTTTGAATTCACCAGCTGCTGCTCAGGAGAATAACTGATTTGAAGAATAAAGCACCTGCAAAGGTAAAGATTTCATTTACTTTTAGATCTCACTTCGTGAGTTTCTATTATGGAAAACTTTAAACATAAAATCAAATAGTAGAAGCATTCAGCTTCAGCATTTTCCAGCTCCAAGCCAGTATACTTTGCCTGATGTCCTCCCATAATTTAAGACAAATCTAAAATATTGATAAGTTTTCTCTTTAAAATGACTTTTTAAAAATTTATTTAAACCATGTTCCTTAATATCAAATACCCATGGACCACCAGTGTAAATTTAAAAAAAACAACAAAACAAAACAACAAATTGGGGGGGCGGGGGCTAGAAATTACCCATGGACCGCCAAGTAAACAAATAGATCTATCTTGAAGAGAGTTAAACCTGTTTCTCCTTGGAGGCTAGGATTTTGAAGCTCTCTTTCACATACTTTGGGGACTTGGCCAAGAGGGACCAGTTCTTGGAGAAGGACTTCATACCCAGATGGGTGAAGAGACGTCACAGGAGAGGAAGACCCCGAAAGAGATGAATTGATAAGAGTAACTAGGGCAGTGGTCGTAGGTGTGTCAGAGTCAGTGAGACTGACATAGGACAGGACAGGCTTTAGAGCTGTTGTATATATAGGGTCACTGTGAGACATAGGCAACTCAACAGCACATAACAACAACCCATCAATTCAAATTTTTCCAGTTGTGTTTTTACAAAAGCAATATAGGATCTCTTTATTTCTGTACTAAACTCTTTTCTTGTTTCCATAAGGTCCGAAAAGCTCTGCGAAGTGCGGAGGCCTATGAAAATTTCCTACGCTGTCTTGTTATCTTTAATCAAGAGGTGATCTCTCGGGCTGAGCTGGTACAGCTAGTCTCTCCCTTCCTGGGGTAAGTAAATGAGAGGCTTAGCCCAGTCCATGTTGTGGAGGTGAAAAAAAAAAAAAAACAAAAACAAACAAACCTGATTTGTGAGTGAATATGAGAACAAAGTTATTTTAACTGAAGCTGATCAGATGACTCAAAATGTTAGTGTCAAGAGTACTCGTTTTCTAGTCCAGCTCTGGAGATGAGAAAATAGCACATTAAAGCACATTTTGACTAATGGCCAAGATTGGTGGTCTCCTGATTGGATGACCAGTGATTTCATATTTGTCTCAGAATTCTAGAATTGTGACTGAAGCAGAGTTCTTGATCAGAATGACTGGTTATTGCAGCCATTCCATCACCACTGTACTCGATCCTAGAATAGTCTATATGAAAAGAAAAAGCCAAATGTTCAGAAGTTTGTTGATTTACTTTGGCAGAAAATCATAACCATAGGAATTTGCCTCTAGTAGCAGAGTTCTGACCCAATAGCAGATGGTAATGACTGTATCTCAGGATAACTGCATCGTTCTTCTAACAGCTTGCCACTTTTTGGTTTGATTCTTTAGGAAATTCCCTGAATTATTTAACTGGTTTAAAAACTTCCTGGGTTATAAGGAGTCCGTACATCTGGAAACCTTTCCAAAGGAACGAGCCACCGAGGGCATTGCCATGGAGATAGATTATGCATCCTGTAAACGATTGGGCTCCAGCTATCGAGCCCTGCCAAAAAGCTACCAGCAGCCCAAGTGTACAGGAAGGACTCCTCTCTGTAAAGAGGTAAGGCTTTCCCTAGCCAGGATCAGCCCTGGATCATCTACTTCTTCCACAAGAGAGTAGTAACAGGAGTGAAGGAGAAAATAACTTATTCTGTTTTTGAAAGAAAATGTCTCTCCTTCCTTTCTTATGGACCATTATATAAATTTGGTAAAGATGAACCAGTAATATAAGCTAGAACTTTGTCTTTATTGAGAATGTTTTCCACTTCCTTTTTTCTCAGGGTTTTTTGTTTTTGTTTTTGTAAAAAAAACACTGTTAAATAATTACACAGAAGACATAACACCAAACACTATTACAGTAATGAATGAAACTATTATAAAGAAATAGTAAATTTTACTCATATATTATCTGTAATGCCTAATGTAAGTTACGTTGAAGAAATTCTCTATATATTTACCAGAAACCTTTTTTAAAAAACCACAGGTTTTAAATGACACCTGGGTTTCCTTCCCTTCATGGTCAGAAGACTCTACTTTTGTTAGTTCCAAGAAGACACAGTATGAAGAACACATCTATCGTTGTGAAGATGAACGCTTTGAGGTACAAACGCCTTTTCCTTTTGAAGTTACAAAAACTGTGAAATGCTAATTAAGAGTATTTTAAATAACCTCTTTGTGAGGGTTTTTTTTAAGACCGAATAGCTCTTGACATTTAGAAGATCACATTCTTCTGTGGTATATGCTTGTTGTGGTATTTTATTTAACATGCTGCACAAATTTTTCAGGTGTGAATTTTTTTTAACTACTCTGATTTAAGTAGGCTACTTGAACTCTTTAAAGTCTGTTGATGGCTAAATAATAAGCTTTTGAAATTTTAGTGTCAATTTAAAGATTTTCTGTTCAAGTTTTACGTGATAATAGCCTCTAAGATTTTCTTGAAGCTAGTTTTAATTATTTTAAGCTGCCGGAGTGCTTTTGTTTTCATTAAGATCTATGTAGATTATTTTTACCAACTGTCTTAGTTAGCAGAGCACCTCTGCTGTGGAAACTGTACTCTTTTAGCTTCTTTTGGAAAAGTTAAATTGGGGACTTTATTTTAAAGTAGCTGGGGAAAGAAGAGTTGGAGTGAATAAATGAGTTGATAAGAGAACACTTATACCAGGAGGAGGAAAGGTAAACAGTTGTTTCAGAATCCCCAGTGAGTATGATTTCCCATTTAGTTCATAGATACCATCAACAAAAAAGGACTGTTAAATTTGTTCATAGTAGTAACATTATGTATATTTTATTTAATATTTTTACTATATATCAGAGTAAGCCATGTGTGCTACATGAGGACAGCCTAGTCTGGTCTGACCTCTAACTCTACAAAGCGTAACTCCGTCCACCACCAGCATCCACAATACAAAACCAAAACCAATTTCCATGAGATCAGACATGCACGTGCCCAGCCCTCTGGTGCTCCCATGCTTCTTTCTTCTAATTCCTGTACCAGTCTTGGTGGGTTTGAAATCCATTGCAATAACTATGCAGGCTTCACAGAAACATACATACTTAAACTTAGGAGGTTTATTAGGCAAATTCACAGGTTATATAGTTCAGGCAGGTAACAGGATAAAATTTTTCAGTCAGGACGGCTTCAGAATTGTGCTCGCAGACACTTCGGCCTAGTAGCTTTCTTAGCCCTGCCTGACCTGCTGGGTCTCTGATTCTGCTAATGGCTGCTGCTGCTCCTATAGGCCCTGATCTGAGTGGCGCAGGAATCTTTGGCACCGAAGTATGTATACTCCTTCCTCTTCCTTGTTGGTATTGAGATTCCCAGTTTCTGCTGCTGAATCTGCTCAGTTTAAGGGTGAGACTAGTCAGTCTCCTTGTGGATAGATTAACACACCCTATTTGTATCCCTTGACACCATACAATTTGCATAAATATGGGAGACATCTTAACATTTTTAAATTCATAGTGATTTAGTTCTCTATTTATTCCCTTCACCTTTTTGCAGTTTAGAATGACGAGTCAGACACATGCCACCTAGCCATTAGTTGGCTAACTGTCCACCCGCTATTGAGGTGTTATAACTATGCAGGAAATGATGACAAGTGTTAAAATTGTTCAGCCTGAAATAAGTATTTAGGAATATTAAGCTGAATTAGGTAGAGAACAGGGCCTTGGCTTTTTCTTGACCTGACGCTCTAATCCCTCAGCTGGTAGACTTACAAGTGGGAAACAGCATCCTCATTTACCAATTTTAATTACAAAGGTGAAGATAAGTCAAATGTTCGTTGTATGAGTGCATTTGATGGATGTGGTGGGACAAGCTAGTCTGGATGTATTCTCCTTTATTAGAATAAATTAGATAATGCTGCAAAACAAGAACTCCAAGTCTCAGAGCCTTAGAGACATTTATTTCTTGCTCATAGTCTGTGCACTGCTGTTTGACAGAAGAATGCTCATCAGAATCACCTTTATCACATGTTTGTAACTCTCTGGCCTCAACTAGTTAGTTACATGGCTCTCTAATCACCAAGCCAGAAAATTTCATCTATAATTGCAAAGGGAGGAGAAAGACATAATGACTATGACAAAATAAAATGTAATGACTATTATAGTCCCAAAGCTTGATAACCTTCTTCAGGAATTTTATTGTAGGTCTTTGAGACTGGTCATTTACATCATTTAGTTAAGGATCTAACTAATCAAAAAGAATTTAAATGGTTACCCATAGATAAAATAGTAGACTCTTAAGATTGATGATCACTCCTTCCTACTACTAATACTACTAGTTACGCATAAGGCTGTTGAATATTTTTAATACCTCAGGTTATCCACCCAGAATGTAATTGTGATATTTATGTGTTTGAGTAGGTTTGGGGATAGATATATAAATTTTAATGAACATTTACAGAGATTTGGGATTTCCATTCATTCATTGCTGCCCTTCTCTCCCCGCCCAGGCCCCACCCCCCCACCCCAGGTTTGGGGATTTTTTAGAGTGATTTTGGCAATCAGGAAAATCCATGGAAGGAGAACCATTACAGTTGCCTCTTAATAGGTCCCTCTGGTTTGGCAGTCGCTGCCAAAGCACATTCTGGTAGTAGACAAGTAACAACTACTACTTATCCCTCATTTATTGGATGTTGTTTATGTGCCAGAGAGTATACTAATAAACATATTAAGTTGATTATATCATTAAATCCATTAAATAACTTTCCATGAGGACTAGTATTGTCATTTCTATTTTACTGATAGAGTCTTACTTGGCTAGTAAGGTAGAGCCATGCTTCAAACCCAGGGGAATTTGACCCTCTGCCTTACAGTCCAGACCTATTTTACTTTAGTTTATGAGCACACTTCTTGTCTTTTCTCTGTAGCTTGATGTAGTTTTAGAGACGAATCTGGCAACAATTCGGGTTCTAGAAGCAATACAGAAGAAGCTTTCCCGTTTGTCTGCTGAAGAACAAGCCAAATTTCGCTTGGACAATACTCTTGGGGGCACATCAGAAGTCATTCATCGAAAAGCACTTCAGAGGATATATGCTGATAAAGCAGCTGATATCATTGATGGTCTGAGGAAGAACCCCTCTATTGCTGTTCCTATTGTCCTTAAAAGGTACCTGAGTACAATATGTTCACTGTGCTTTAGTCTGTTTTATGACAGGTTCAGTGTCCTGTTAAATTAATCTCTCAAACTAGTCCATAGACCTCCATTTTTTCCCCCACTCTGGTTATTGGCAGTCAGTTGCAGAGTGGGATAGTACGTACAGCTTCTGTGTAGCCAGCATTCAAGGATAGACTTTGAAAAGTCTTTACAGACTTGGTTTTATCCGTGATCCAAGAAAGAAGGTAAATGTTTCTCAGTGTGTAACACGTTAAATATATAATCCTCTTTCTTTGAAGGTACTACTTTAAAATATCTAAAAGAACAGAAGAAAACAACTTCCCACATTTCTGCAGCCTGTACCCTTCCCCCCCAACAAAACAAAAATTGTTATTTTTACCAATAATCTTAGTACTTTTTTCTAACAACCAACCCTTCTTGTCAGACTGAGAGGTAGAGTAGCATCTTTACCCACCTTCAGTCTAGAGGCCATACTGAGTGAGCCTCAGTGTTCTCTATACTTCTTTTTGACAACATTGTAAATCCTTCTGAGAGCTGGGCCCCTCTCATTTGTCTGGTGAAAAATTTTTTTATCAGTTGCTGCACAATTCCACAAATGTCCAGATTTTGTTGCCACAGTACCATTTAATTTTGGACTTGATAACAGGCCATTTTTCCACTCTGGTGCTGCTTTTTCTTTATACTCTGATCTTTTGAATTGTTAGGATCCACTTTGATCAGAACATCTCTCACTGTGTCCAGAGGAACATTATTGCGCTAGTTATCCCCTCTTGGACTCTTGCTTTCACATTAGTGTGGTACACATTCCAGAGAGAGAACAACAACAAAGTAACATGTGTAACTTTTTTTGGCTAACGAAGAAAGCAAACTCTTTTTTCAAGGAATACTTACTAAAATCTCAAGGGTGTTTTTTTTGAAAGCTGTTTGAGAAATATCTATCTTAGGTAAGACTTCTGACTTTGGGACTAATTACTTCCCCAAAATCAGTCCTGAATGTACATTGGTCATGTACCAGTTTCAAACTTAACACTTATTCCAAGTGACTAGTAATTTTGATAGGCTTCGTGTGTCTGCTGACCTTTGAAATAAAGTAAGCTTGGTATATATCTCACTCCACTGCCCTCACTTCTGTCCTTTTTCCCATCTCACTAGATTGAAGATGAAAGAGGAAGAATGGCGAGAAGCTCAGAGAGGCTTTAACAAAGTGTGGCGAGAACAAAATGAGAAATATTATTTGAAATCTTTAGACCACCAGGGCATCAACTTTAAACAGAATGACACCAAGGTCCTGAGGTCTAAGAGCTTGCTCAATGAGATTGAGAGTATTTATGATGAGGTGAGCTGAGCTGTGGGCTCTACATCTGTGAGAATTCTGCTACTTTTCTGTTCAATATAGCTTTGCTTCTTAGAAATTAAATTTGAAATAGGAAAATGAGAGCCTCCAAGATGTATTGCTTCTTGCTACCATCTCCTTTATACCTAAGTTGTTTCATTAGTCTCCCGATACATCACTGCAGTTTCAATTTACATCCCTGCTTCCTTTCTTGCTCCTCTGCCCACTTTAGTTCCTTCAAACTATCATATATACCATCTCAGATTCCCACAACTTGAAAACTTAGCATTGATTCCCAAACTCACTCTTTCATTTATTCACCACATTTACCAGGGCTATTTATAGTACTAGAGTGAAGAAACAGATGAATAAGAAATTAATTTTGCTCTCTGTGGGCTCACAGTCTTCAGAGTGAGGATGGATAGAAATAGAAATACAGTACAATTAAATATTCCCATATAACATCCTGAATTTCAAACATAAATAAAAGGGGAGCAAAGGAAAAGTGAATTTTCCTATAAACATAATCATCTCTGTTTTTCACCCTTCATACCATACTTTGGAAGTATTTTAAAGTAGCTCTCATACTTCATATCTATTATAGGTACTAATTCAGACTTTTATAAGATAATCCCAATTTTGTCCCATCATTCCTGTAAGCCATCAAAATCTAAAAGTGCCAGTATTTTAGCATCATATATCTCTCACATTACCTGGAAAAGGCACTGAAATTATTAATATTAGATTCTGATATTTGGAATGGAAAATCAAATGACCAGGGCTAGTAGTGGATGAGTGTATTACCACTGTAGTTTCATAGGTCTGACTACTGTTGCTCTAAACATGTTATATAATAACTATGTGTCTTTTTCATTCTCTCAGAGGCAAGAGCAGGCTACAGAAGAGAATGCTGGAGTACCAGTTGGCCCACATCTCTCTCTTGTCTATGAAGACAAGCAGATATTAGAAGATGCTGCTGCTTTGATTATCCACCACGTGAAGAGGCAGACAGGCATTCAGAAAGAGGACAAGTATAAAATCAAGCAAATCATGCATCATTTCATTCCAGATTTGCTTTTTGCTCAAAGAGGTGATCTGTCAGATGTGGAGGAAGAGGAAGAAGAAGAAATGGATGTAGATGAAGCCACAGGGGCGGCTAAGAAGCACAATGGTGTTGGGGGTAGCCCCCCTAAATCCAAGCTACTGTTCAGTAATACAGCAGCTCAGAAGCTAAAAGGGATGGATGAAGTATATAATCTCTTCTATGTCAATAATAACTGGTATATCTTTATGCGGCTGCACCAAATTCTCTGCTTGAGGTTGATGCGAATTTGTTCTCAAGCTGAACGGCAAATTGAAGAAGAAAACCGTGAAAGAGTATGGGAGCACGATATGCCAGGTGTAAGGCGAGACAAGAGTGACAGTCCTGCCATCCAGCTACGGCTCAAAGAACCTAGTGAGTATCTGGATTAAGACACAGTGGATCGGGGGGCTTGAGGACTTCAAGATCTATTTAGATTCAGGATTGCTTTCTTTTGTGTACTAACCACAGACCTTAAAGCCAGATGAGGGTTCTCATCCTGGCTCTGCAATATACTGGTTGTGTGATTGTATGTAAACTTTCTGAACCTAGTTACCTGTAAGTGGTGATGCTGTTTTTATTTTGTGGGGCTGTTAGTCAACATGCAAAACATGTGTAGTGGTTGAATCACACTTAGTCAGTGGTCAGTATTTTGAATACCAGGGCAGCCAATATCTGCTGTTCTCAGTTGCCTGAATGATAGTTCTCTGGGTTATTGTATGTAAAATTTTCAAATGACTACTTTGTAGAAGAACGTAAATTCCTAGTTTTTCATGCTTAAGCCAGGTGTGAATTTTCTCATGTATGTTTGGTTAAGAATATTCCTTAACCTTGGGTTTCATGACTCATTCCCAATAAACAAAATGATGAATTATGGAAGAGAGATTGGAATTCAAGAAGTGATAGGGATTCTGATTGCTTGGGGGATAAGGAAACCCACCTATGTAACCAGCACTCAAGTAAACCAGAATGACCCCAGTAGATCCCACCCCTACACCATCTACTGCCTTCCAGTTCTAGGATAACCACAGTCTTGATATCCAAGACAGAAGAGATTAAATTTGCCATTTTGGGACTTTTTATGTGTTTTTCAGTAAAAATAAAGGCAGAATCTTTCCACTTCTAGTCGTAAAATATCTCCGCAACTAGTAAGATTCATTCTTGTTACTAGTTGATGCAATCTCTTGTGTAGCAAGTGCAGATCATTTTAAGTAATTTGGATAAAGTGTTCAGAATTCATTTTTTAAACAAAAGGACTTTGACAAATGCATATTGTTTCATTATTCATAGACGATTTAATTTGCACTTTTCTGTTCCCAGGTTTTCCTGTGCTAAAGTGTGACTGCTTTTTCTCATCTGTACTTTATGCTACTTTATGAGCTAGTGACTCATGAGGAATTCTCTTATGCAGACAGGGAATTCTTAATAAACAGATTTTTTCTTAGCCTGGGAACTAGCAACTTTTGAAGGACTGACATGTTTTGCTCTCATTTATTCCGAGCCGAGTAGTACTATGAGTGAGTGTCCTTATATCCCATATGTAAGAAGCCGCAATTAAAGCTGCAGAGTCACTCTCTTCTGATAGACAGCACTGCTGATTATAGCCACCTGTCATTTTTATCTCTCTGTTGCAGAAAGAGTGTAGAATACTAAGTGTGTGTGAACTTCACACACGAGTTTAGCCAGCTGTGGGTTTACTCTTCCCTCTGTCCTGATCTCCTCTTAGATTGGTAAGGCCTCACTTGTCCCATTTCTCCCACAGTGGATGTAGAGGTAGAAGATTATTATCCAGCTTTCCTGGATATGGTGAGGAGCCTACTGGATGGCAACATAGATTCATCACAGTATGAAGATTCATTGAGAGAGATGTTCACCATTCATGCTTACATTGCCTTTACCATGGACAAGCTGATCCAGAGCATTGTGAGACAGGTGAGAGGATGGTGCATGCTGAGGCTGGCGAAGGAAGAAATCCTTCCCTAGTGGTGGATCAGAGACAAATCTTGTTTTGGAAGTGGAAAGGCCGTTTCCCCTATCAAAATGTTTTATGAAAATGTAGTTCTTTTGGGGAGCTAGGAAGGCTCACAAAGTATCTGATTTCTCATAGTCACAGACAGCTATCTCAGCCAAGGTAGGCTGACTTCGCTCAGTATGTTCTCACAGTAGGAGTAGTCTACTTCAGACCCAATGTTTTGCCTCTTGTTTGCTGGCTGCCTCTAGAGAATAATGTTCTTGGCCCACTCTTAAAGTGGGTAAAACTTCTTGCACAGGTAATTCATATACCAATAATTTAAAGAACTTTTTACCGAAGAGTTTCATATAGTAACTTTCCCCACTTAAGGTACTTCAGAGCTAGAATTGTTGTTTATAACTGAATAATTTATTAACTATAGCTTGTAACAGCTTTAGTGCACTTTTCCAAAGTAAGAACTTGGATAAAGCTTTCCACACAAAGTGCTGTTTTACAAAACTAGTCTCGCTCTGAATGTCAATTCACATTACCAAGAAAGTATCTGATCTGGCTGTTGCCTTTCCCAATGACTATGGGAGGGGCTGGTTATCCAAAAAGAAAGCATGGATGGGGAGTAGTCAGTGATAGGGTTGACTTGAACAGAAGGTATAAAGGAGGGGAATTAACTTGGGTGGAGAGAATATGTCTAGGCTTTGGATATTCTCCCCTCCCCAACTATTTCTCTTCCTAATACTGATCTTGAGAGTTTTCCTTCATGTTATGAAATCATGAACATTATTTTAATGACTATCAGAATTCCATTGTCTGGACTAATTATAATCTAGCCATCTGTATTTGCTGTAGATACTAGTTTTTATATTAGCCTCAAATTCTTCTAACCTTTGCACTTTGTCCAATTATCTACAAATAAACATACTTGTCATTTAAAGACTAAGTAATTGTCATAGTTACATGCACTTTAAAAAGAATGTATCTTCCTAAAAATAGGATGACTTAGTGTTTGAGAATCTTTAAAATAGACACATGGAAAGAATATGTATGGGGCCCAGGAATGAAGAAGCTTGTATATTCATGTTAACTTTGCTTCAGCTGAGGGCCTCTAAGCATTTAATTCAGCAACCGTTTCTTAAATACTATTGAGTTTCAGGCTTTGTACTAGGGCTGGCAATAGAAATTAAAATCTTGCTCGCACCATTCTTTCAAGACCCTCCATCTCACATGTATGTATGTTTGTTTCATAAATGTATATACTTCCATCCCAGAGTAGTGGCAAAGATCAAATAAGAGTGAAAAGTGTGTGTGTGCACGCGCACATGCTTACTTTATGGTCACCAGGGAGTGGAGGGAATGGGGAGTTAGTAGAAGCATTTGTGATCTTTACACAGTTAGGAATTAGTATTGTTTTTCTTTTAAATAAGCATCTTGAACTATTACTGGTGGTTTTTAAATAGATATGAATGTTTTATTCAGACTAGTGGTGGTGTTGGAGATCATGGCTTATTCTTTGATGGTAAAATAGTAGTTATGTGTATGTAGTGTTCTGAAATTTCCAACCCAAGAAACCTTTTCTGAGCTGAATGACTGGACCAACTGAAGGAAGGTTACTTGTATTTACAGGGAGATATAGATTGATTATATATATATTTTTGTGATTCACGGATATCTGAACTTTGCTTGATTTCAGCTACAACATATTGTGAGTGATGAGATATGTGTGCAAGTGACTGACCTTTACTTATCCGAAAACAATAATGGGGCCACTGGAGGCCAGCTGAGCACACAGACTTCAAGGAGCCTCCTTGAGTCAGCTTACCAGAGGAAGGCTGAACAGCTCATGTCAGATGAAAATTGCTTTAAGGTGAGAATTGCTGGTCACGGAAAACTTTGTCACAGTGTTTGCACCATTTTACACTTCTAGAGGGACGGGTCCTTGGAGAGGGACATCATGCTTGGGAGGGTGGAGGGACAGCGCAGGAGGGGAAGACCTTCTATGAGATGGATTGATTCGGTGACTGGGGTAATCGGGATGGGTGTGTCAGAGACAGTGCGGTTGGCGCAGGATAGAGCAGGGTTTAGAGCTGTTGTGCATAGGGTCGCTATGAGTCGGAAACGACTCGATGGCACATAACAACAACATCAATAATAAATAAAAGTCCCAGTTTCTCCACAACCTTGCCAGCATTTGATGTTTGCTGTTTTGTTAAATTTTACTATTCTTACTGGAGTGAGATAATTATCTCGTGGTTTTGATTTGCATCTCTTAGAGCTAGGGATTTTGAACATTTCTTCATGTGTTTATTTGCCATCTGAATGTCATCTTTGGTGAAGGGTCTGTTCATATCCTGTGCCCAATATTATACAAAATGGATGACCCTAGAGGACATTATGCTGAGTGAAATATCTAAGTCACAAAAGGACAAATACTGCATAGTGCCACTGTTGTAAAACAGGACTAACCTCGAAGTTGGAGGGAGACTGAGAAAGATAAGATAAATTGTGTATACTGTATTGAAACAAATGAGGGAGAGAACTGTTTAAAAGGGATGCATGATTAGGTATTACTGTCATGACAGGAGTCTAGAACAAAAGCTGCATAGTGGAGTGGACTTGTGGAGAGGGATTGTATAACAATGAAAGAACTTTTCCTTTACTTTTCAAAGAGAAGAGGGAACTGAGGTTGGGGGAGTTTGGGCAGGGGAAAAAAGTACAGCAGTGAGTGAATGGAAATCCAAGTCTTTGTAAATTTTCATTAAAATTAATTTTTTAAAAAAATAGCAGGGAGCTCTTGTGGCCTAGTGTAAAGCTGCACTGCAATCCCATAGGTAAGCGGTTCAAATCCACCAGATGCTCTGCTGGAGAAGGAGGGACAATCTCCTCCTATACCTGTCAGATCTGATTTGACGGTACATGCACAAAAAATAATAATTAAAAAAAAATGTTGGTCAGAAGTCAAACCATACCAGTGTACTTTGACCCCTTAAACCCGGGAGTGTTTAACAAACACATTAGAGGAAATGAACAAAACAAACATCGACTGGTTAAGTTCACTCTTCCCACTTTGTTTCTTTCCTGTCATTTTTTAATGCCTTTTAAAAAACGTAATTGTATAATTTTCACACTTCTTTCGTCCTCTGCTTTCTTTTTTTGCTTGTAAACATTTTATAGCACTGCGAATATTGTTTAAAAGTACTTATACATGTATTCTGTGGTCACTTTAGAAAATACAAAAAAATACAGGCTAAAGCCTGTCATTCTTTCCAGAAAGTGACCAGTGACATTTCTACACATTTATGTTTATTTTCAAAGAGGTTATACTCAGCAGGGTTCTAGAACTTACTTTGTTCAATGAGTAATAGGACCTTCATTGTCTTTTTAATGACTGTTTAATATTTTCTAGAAAAACCATGCTTATTTTCAATATTTAGATGGCTTCCAGTTTATTATAAATTAGTCTAGATGCCCAGCCCGTATGGGAATTGTTAATGCCAGCCTTTTGTATAAATACTTTGTACATGGTATATTTGCAGTTGCTGAAAATTCACTATAAACAGTAAAAATGTTGAGATTATAAATGGATACAAAATTTTATGATTGCAGCTATGTAATGAGTAGGCACAACTAAGTGGTATATGTATGTATGTGTGTATGTATGTATATGTGTGTGTGTGTGTGCATATATATACATATAAGATGGGCAGGAGCAAATGGCCCAGAACAAAATTTGTGATTGGTTGACCTAAACACAATACCTCATTGGGCATGTATGTCATATATTTAAATTATCTGACTCCACATAGTTAGTGTCTGTACATACTATTTACTCAGTTTTTTAATTCACCACTTATCTTTTCCTAATTTAGAATCTGATTTGAAAATGAGTTTACTAGAACTCACTATGTGTTTAGTTTTGTAATGGGCAAAATTACAGTCACCAACAGAGATGATAATGTAATTGAATTGTGCAAAGGAAAGCTATGGAGGAATCCGTAAAATGGTCCTCTGTGGGCTAGAATGATGATCAGATTGGTGAGGGAATAGGAGGAAGATGTGCTAACAAAATCATCCTTCTGTTAAGATATTTGGCATAAAGGAAATTTTTTTTTCAAACAAGTTTAACATAGAGAATAAAAAATCCTGTAGTTTGGCATAAGTAGCCCTTCAGATTGTCTAGTCCTTTCCTTTTCTTTTTCCACTTTGTTCTGTACACATGCTACACTGCTTGCCTTTGTCAGGTATATTTTTGTCTCTGGTGTCGATATGTCCAGACTCTTCTCAGTGCATTTACTTTATATATAGAAATGGTGGTAGTGGTGTGTACCTTCAAGTCCAGATGACCCCTGACTGATTCTGCAGTGGGTTTTCAGAGGCGGTAAATCACATGGGAGGGGGTTGCCTGTCCTCTTCTTGCACAGCAGTAGGTGGATTTGAACCACTTGCCTTTGGGATGGCAGCGCATCTTCTTACCACTAGACCACCAGAGCCTTAGTCTAGATTAAATGGTGTTAGACTATACCTATTCTCCATTTTACTAATTTTTTAAGTGTATCTTATTGTTTAACTTGATTACCTCCATTTCTTTTAACTGCTATGTTGTATTTAATAGAAGATAGATTATAGCTTTAAATACACATTCTCTTATGGATGAACATTAAAATGTTTGCATACATGCAAGTAAAATCTTGCTGAAGATAATATAAAATGACTGGAACTGTATGTCCATAGGAAACTGCCAAAAGTTCAAGCTGGGTTCAGAAGAGGCTGTGAAATGAAGGGTATCATTGCTGATGCCAGATGGATCTTGGTAGGAAGAAGGGAATACCAGAGAGATGTTCACTTGTGTTTTATTGATTATGCAAACACATCTGATCGTATGAGTCATAAATTACTGATGTTAAGAAGAATGGGAATCGCTGGACACTTAATTGTACGCATGAGGAATTTACGCATAGAACAAGCATGGTTTCAAATTAGGAAAGATGTGCATCAGTTGGTATCCTTTCTCTATACCTGTTAAATATGTATGCTGAGCAAATCTAACAACTGAATTCTGTGAAGGAGACTGGCATCAATATTTTTGAAGGAAAACTTACTAACAACCTCCATTACACAGGTGACACAGTTTTGCTTTCAGAAACTGAAGAGAACTTGAAGTACTTGCTGCTGAAGATCAAAGACTACAGCCTTCAACATGGATTACATCTCAACAAGACAAAAATCCTTACTACTGGGCTAATAAGCATCATTATAAATGGAGAAAAGATTGAATTTCTCAACAATTTCATTTTCCTTGGATCTACAAGAAACCCCAGTGGTAATCAAGAAATCAGAAAATGTGTTGCGTTGGGAAAACCTGCTGTCAAGGAACTCTCCAAAGTCCTAAAGAGCAAGGAAATCAGTTTAAAGACATGGACATGATGGTATTTTCCGTTTCTCCTGTGCATCAGAAAGTTGGGCGATTAGTAAGAATAACAGAAGAATTGATGACTTTGAATTGTAGTATTGGAGAAAGTACTTAGTATCTTAGGAATTAGTAGAACAACAAACAGATCAGTCCTAGAGGATCTATAACTACAGTGCTCCTTAGAAGCAAGGATGGTGACATTTTATTTCATACTTTGAGCATGTTGTCAGGAGGTGCTGGCTAGTCCTTAGAAAAAGAGACCATGCTAGGAAAGGTAGGTCACATCCTCAGTAAGATGGATTGACACAGTGACTTTTGATTGCAGTGGGCTCAAGCATATCAGAGATCCTGAGGATGGCACAGGTTCATTGGGTCAACATGCATCATCTACTGAACAACATTGTACCTATATATTTGTGCTAATATTTAAGCAACAAAAAAATACAGTTACTAGGCCAAAAGTTATGCGTATTTTAACATTTAAACTGTAATGAATATTACCATTTCATTCTTCAACGTGGCAGTCTGTGCCAATAAACATTTTCATAAGAATACTTATTTTTTTTTTTCCATTCCTTAATAAATACTTGATATTGTACTTTTCCCAGTGGTGACATGGGCAGGAAATTTTAGTTCTCATTTCGTCTTTTCCTACTTTATTTTTCTTCTTCAGTGTTTTAGTTTATATTCTTCCCTCTCATTTTCAATTGTAGTTTTTTGGTCCTGTTCCTTTGTCAACAGTTTTCTCTGCCTGAATTTGTTTGGACCCTGTTCCTGTCAGTGGTCAGCTTAGTGTCATTTTAATGATGGGAAGCCCTAAACAAAAATCTACTAGAAGTATGGGCACACACACACACAAAAATGAAGTGAAGCCTTTCTCAATTCACTGAGGAGAAAGTATTTCCTCATAGCACTTGTTTTTACCTGTAGTGCTTTTACAGTTACTTAGTTGTAGGTATAGCTGTTTATATATTTGCTTCCTTTAATAAATGGAGTTCTGTGTAGCAGAAACTAAATTCTTTTTAAAATGTGTTGCTGGCCTGAATACAGTAAACATTTAGTAACTATATATTGAATGAGTCACGTATAGAATATTGACACAGTGTGTGAAAGGGTTGTGTAAAAGGCTGTTACAGTTAAACTAAATGCAGACAGTTCTTGGATTACAAACATCTGATATAAACCATACATATACACATAGCATATTAATACAGTGGTTTGTAGTAACAAGTGTATGCTACTTTGCATTGCACATGAAAACCTGATTGCCATTTTAAAGATGTCTTAGTGTATGTGTCTGGATGTGGAGTGTTTTTAATGCATTGACAGGTAATATATAGTAAGACATACATTTGACTGATGTTGGATATGAACCATACTGAACTGTACTATCTTACTTATAAATCAGACTAAAAGACAGATTAGCAAAAAAAAAAAAAGACAGATTAGCAATAGAACTTGTTTGTAATCTGTGGACTGTATATAAAGTGAATTTTACTTTATGGTTGATCAAGATGTGTTTTGTTTTTAAAGACTTAAGTGCACCATTGGAGTTGAGTTTTCAGGAAAACTAGTTTGGCATCATTCAGTACGAGAAATCAAGGAGCTAAGCCATGTTTAGTGGGGCGTTACTGAATTGGAATGATGGGTATGGACAGCCTAAGACTTTGAGACTGGCTATAGAAAAGAGAACTTGGGTGAAAACACGGTAAAGAGCTTCATAGTACAAGCAGCATAGGTGAAAGAGCCAACTGGAGTGAAGTTGAGTTCTGTTTTAGAGGAGACTGTTAGACTGTTGAAGGGGTTTGTAGTCCTTAACAAGTAGCCCTGGTGGCACAATGGTTAAAGCACTCAACTACTAACCAGAAAGTCATCTGTCTGAACCCACTGGCCCCTCCACAGAAGAAGGTGGTACTGTACTGCTGTAAAGGTTAGTCTTAGAAACCTGGGTCTGTTCTCCCCTGTCCTGTAGAGTCAGACATGACCATCTGCAGTGGGGTGGGGTTACGGTCAATTATAAGATATACCAATCTTGTTTCTCCACATCATCTCTGACCCAGGAGGGTCAGTTAGCAAACTCTTGACCAGGTATTTGTTTTGGTTTGTTTTTATTACCTATTTTAGAAGTAATTGTGTGTGGGAAAGAACCCTGGTAATGTAGTGTGTAACATAACAGGCTGCTAACTAAAACGTTGCCATTTAAAATCCACTAAGTTAGTCTGCAGGAGAAAGAGGGATAGTCACCTTCTGTATAGATTTACATCTCATTGAAGGGTTATTGTGATTCAGAATCACCTTGATGGACATGAGTTTTCATGTTTTACTAAACAAAAAAACCAAAACCACTGCCATCAAATCAGTTCTCATATATAGGACAAAGTCACAAGCTGGTAGGAAAGACATTTTCTTTAATCATATAAATATTAGCAGAGCTCAAAATGTCAAGTTTCAAATACAGTTGAGACTATGATAAATCATTTTTGGAGTCTTTGTCTTAAGATACATTGAATATCTGATGTGGTCTTTTATTGCAGTATGTACACTGATTAGTCTTTATTGAGGTTTTCACATAATTTTTGTTTCATTTTCATCCTAAAGACTGACTTAAGTCTTAGAAATTAGTTTATCAGGTGCCATTTTACAATTCTGGCCATATATACTCTCTTCTCTTTTACCTATTCCATCTATATGCTGAAAAAAATCATTTCAGAAGCTGAACTCTAGAAGAATGCAGCATCAGAATTGGAGAAAGACTCAACCTTATTTTGCAGATGACACAACTCTGCTTGCTGAAAGTGGGGAGGACTTGAAACACCTGCTGCAGAAGATCAAGTACAGCCTTCAGTATGGATTACATCTCAACATAAAGATAGAAATCATCAACACTAGAACTATAAACAACATCATGATACATGAAAGAAAAAACGGGAAATGTCAGATTTCATCTTCCTTGGATCCACAGTTGACACCTGTGGTACCAACAATCAGGAGATGTATTGCATGTCAGTTTGAAGACTAGAAAGTGCCTGATTCAGAACATGGTCTTTTCAGTCACTTACTATGCATCTGAAAACTAGACAGTGAATAAAATAAAATGACTGAAGAATTGATGCCTTGGATCTATGGTGTTGGAGAAGAGTACTGAGTATCCCATAGACTACCAAAAGAACAGATAGGTCTTAGAGAAAGTGAGAGTATATTTTGATGGCAAAGATGACAAACCTTTACCTATGATACTTAAGGCATGTTGCAAGCAGAAGCTGTTCCTTGGAAAAGGACATCATGCTTGGAAAGGTGGGAGGGTCAACGAAGGAGAGAAAAACCTTCGATGAGATGAATTGACACAGTCAAGGCAGCAGTGGGTTCAAGTGTGTCAGATGATTAAGCTTGCACAGGATAGGACAGGGTTCATATCTTGGTTCATGAAGTCACTATAAGTTGTACTTAGCTCACTGGAACCTAACAACTACAGTGAATAAAAGAATTTTTTAAAGCACTCTTGTTAACTATTTTAACTCATCTAAGAGAGATGAAGTAGTACTTTTTCTTTGACTCACTCCATTTTTCTGGGTTTGAGATTGGACTTCAGACTTTTGTTACTGGTTTCTTGGGCTCTTGAGGTGTGTTTTTTCCTCATCTCTTCAATTTTTTAAAAAAGGGAAAAGTTTTAAAGGCTTGCCTCCCATACCTAGCCCTTAAGAAGTTAGGTTGTTTATAACTTCAGGATTGTTCTTTCAAATATTTACTCACTGTTTATTTGCAGCTTATGTTCATTCAGAGCCAAGACAAGGTGCAGCTGACTATTGAACTTTTGGACACAGAAGAGGAGAACTCTGATGACCCAGTGGAAGCAGAGGTATGAGGGGTGGGCATACTGCAGAAGCCCAGTGCTGAGAGAGCAGTTGGGTCCCTAGAATTTGCCCAGCTGACCATCTTCTTGAAGCCTTGAGGAGCCTTTATACTGGGCAGGAGAAAGCTAGGAGCTCTCAGCCCCACGGAGTAGGCAGGGTAAAGTGGCATTCGTAGCTGGGTCTGTCTGGTATATAAATGAGAAAGTTACACTGAATGCATGATAGTAGGGATATAGGACAGGCTTGGCTTTAAATGGAATATTGACTCACTGATCCTGTATAGTTGAATTCCCACATGACCCTAGATAGGACTGAAATCCAGATTTTAAATGTTAAGAGATACTAATTGTCCACTGCAATCCCAGAGGTACACAGTTCAAATCCACCAGATGCTCTGCTGGAGAAAGAGGGGGCAATCTCCCCCTGTACCAGTCACATCTGATTTGACGGTACACGTAAAAATAATACAATAAAAATTTTAAAAAAAGATACTAATTGTCAAAATATTTGCCTCTGTACTAAAAAAAAATCCTCTAGGGAAATAAATCCTGTCATTAAAATCAGTCTCATTGAAAATACCACCACCCCTTCTTGGCATTTTGGCTTAAGTTATAAAGACAGAGGGAAGCTTTGTGGCGTAATCTGTAGGGAGTTGTGCTATGTGAGACTGCACCTCTGGCAATTTTAATCCACCAGCAGTTCCAAGGGAGAAAAATGGGCAATCTCCTCTCCTGTGATTTACAAACTTAGAGGATCAGCTATGAGCCTTTTCTGATTTAACAGTGACAGCAGGAAGTCAGCTTTTGTTCTTAGACATTTTAGTCTTCATTTGATGAAGAAGGCTACTTGATGAGGATGGAATCCTGTTTTGTGACCACTTCATCTTCATTGTTTATAATCCTAGCGCTGGTCAGACTATGTGGAACGCTATATGAATTCTGATACTACCTCTCCTGAGCTTCGTGAGCATCTAGCACAGAAACCAGTGTTTCTGCCAAGGTAAGTGAGCCAGGCCGCCTGTCCACTTTGTAAACTTCGTGGTGGTTGAGGAATAGGGAGAGTTAAATGACTCTTGGGTTGATTTTAATTTACTTATTTGTTCCTTCTTTCGTGGATGCTAATTCAAGATTTATATAGTTACTACATCATAGACTGAACTGGAATATGATTCAGAGTTTACTAGCATAATATACTTTGATTTTATCTGGGGGGGGGAAAATCCCCTAACAAAATTGCAGCAAGTTCATAAATGTAATATAGAGGACTGGATGGAAAGTTTGAACCCATAGCTGTGAGTCGTGGCCATTTATGTCATTTAAGAAAACAGAAAGTGGGGATTTTTTTTAAATTGTATTTACCTTTTAAATTAAATACTTTAACGTATTTCCTTTTTGTAAAACTATGAAACCATTGAAATGATAAAATTGTGAGAAGTACTGTGAAGTTACAATAAGAATGGGAAGGAGTAAACTCTCATCTCACTGTGTAGGAATCTGCGGCGTATCCGAAAGTGTCAGCGTGGTCGAGAACAGCAGGAAAAGGAAGGTAAAGAAGGAAACAGCAAGAAGGCTATGGAGAATGTGGATAGCCTGGATAAGCTTGAGTGTAGGTTCAAGCTGAATTCCTACAAGATGGTGTATGTGATCAAGTCGGAGGACTACATGTATCGGAGGACTGCCTTGCTTCGGGCTCATCAGGTGAGAATTAATAATTGGGACTTGATTGCATCTCTCTCTCTCCCCCCAAAGATCAGACCACTCGAGTCCTATGATAATCAATTTCTTAATTTTTCCCCACCCCCAAATTGATTTTCTTTTATGAAAATGTATTCCTAGAGATGAGACTTAACTCAGTAAGCAGATCAATTTGCCGGGAAGCACCTTCTGATACACATGTTCCCTTAACTTACTGATTCCTGCTTCTTTGCCTGTATGAATCGTACCTGTTTTCACATTCTGTTTGATGAAACCATTTTGGTGCAGTCATATGCCAGATTTGTGCCAGGCCAAGGGGCTACAACAATGACATACAGAATCCCTTTTTCACGGGAGAAGGCTCTGAGGAGGTGATATTTGAGACCCAAATAATGACAAGGAACAGTCTATGAAGAGCTAAAGGGTGGAGCTTTCCAGGCAAAGAAAACAACAACTGCAAGAGCCGGGAGGAAGAAAGACAGGACTTGACATGCTTTAAAAACACAGTTAATTCCAAAGACCAAGTCATTATTTAGAAAATTATTGGATAATGACTACATTATACACTGTCAACCCACTGAGCATTGTGACCTAGGCAAGATGACACATAATTTTAACCACCATTGCTCTCAGGTGCCCGCAGGTACTACTCATGGTGACACCACAGCCACTGTTAACTTTCGCCTCATCGTTCTGCATTCCTTGTTCCCAGATATGTGTCATGAATGCACAATGTAGAGAGAAGGCGGTCAATAAGTAAAGAATGTGTAATACTGTGTAGTGCCTGGAATAAGTGATGATGGAAAGGTGGGAAGAGACTTTATCCCTTGGTCTTAAATTTGTTTAAAGCCCATTGTTCACAAATATGACTTGGAATGCTGTGAGTTGTTCAAAATTAGAAGAGCAAAGACCAGTCAATAGGCTATTTTTCTAGATGAGAATAGCTGCTCCCTGAACTATGATAGTGGCAGGACCACTATATTGTACTAGACTACATATAATAGGGACATTTAATTGACAGGATATGTAGTGATGTGGGGAAGTAGGAGAATGGAGGACATGAAGAATGTCTGGATCTACGTTTATTTTTTGCTTCAATAAATAGAAAGTTTAGTGACAAATTTGTTGATAGAGAGCAGTTAATAGGTTTCAGGGCAGATCGAGAATTCTATTTGAAATGGTTAAATTCAAAAGGATTATAAAACATTCCAGTGGGAGGTGTTGGGTAGGTAGTTTGTGTATTTCTCAGCACTGAATGTAATTCCTATGTTATTGCATGACTCTGATTCAGATTCTTTGAAGATCTGTACCTCATCCTTAATTCACCTTTGCATCCCCTGCCACACCCTGTATGTGGGTACTTTTTGCCCTATTACTGGAAGCGTAGATGGGAACTTAGACATCCATTAAAGACATTCTCTGATTGGCACTCTGTTGGATAGAGTGAGGTACTATAGTGAAAAGAAGACTGGGTTTTTAAGCCCTTTCTTTCTACTTAAACAAGCCCCGGTGATAGTGGTTAAAGTACTCCACTGCTAACCAGAAAGGTCAGTAGTGTGACAGCCACTGCCCACTCTGGAAGATATGGCAGTCTGCTTGCATAAAACTTTACAGCCTTAAATCCTATGGGACAATGGATTTGCTTTTGGGGGTGTTACTGCACTTTTTTACTGAGCAGTGGGAGCCATGTTTACACAAAAGACCGGACAGCTGGACCTGCAGCTGTTTTTCATTCTGTCTCACTTTAAACTGCGTTAAAACTTGCTGCCTTCAAATGAAAATTAATGGAATTGGGCAATTCTCATGTTTGCCAGAGCTGTACAACACTGCTCTATTCTGCTCTGACCCTGTGTTAGCATTTCTTTTGGAGCTTTATGGCTTTCCTTTTCCTCACATCTTCATATTCTTTCAAATTTCTTTTTCAAACTGTTGTCTTTTTCCAAAAGTGTTATCTGAGACTTGAGTCCACATCTTTCCTCTGCTCCTTTAAGGGAAAATGTTAGAAAGCTTCTCAAGGCCTATTTGATTTACATTTTGGTTTTTTTTTTTTTCTAATTTGCAGTCTCATGAGCGGGTAAGCAAGAGGCTACATCAGCGGTTCCAAGCCTGGGTAGATAAATGGACCAAGGAGCATGTGCCCCGGGAAATGGCAGCAGAGACCAGCAAGTGGCTCATGGGTGAGGGGCTGGAGGGCCTGGTGCCCTGTACCACCACCTGTGACACAGAGACCCTGCATTTTGTGAGCATTAACAAGTATCGTGTCAAATATGGCACAGTCTTCAAAGCCCCATAACTGCAAAATCAGAGCAGATAACCTGAGGGGGGGGGGAAATGTGTGTGTGGGCATGTATACTCATGCGCACTGGAGAAACAAGGAAGATGCCTTTCAAGCCTCACTGGGACATGGCCACCTGATATGCATGTGGCTGGTGCAACCCGGTACAAGTGGGCTACATACAAGGATACCTTGCCAAGTCGGAGCTGGAACTTCTCCCAAAGGGCACTTGCCTGGCCCGGAGGGGAAAGAAGTCTATGCAAGCACGGGTGTGCTGCTTGCTTGCACCCACCAGCAAAGCTAAGACTGGAGTCTCCTGTGGCCTGGCCTTCTATGAGGGAACCGGATGGGAGAAGATGGGAGAACATTTACAAAAGAGTGGGGAAGTACTAAAACTCAGATGGATTTTAACTGTGATGGTAACTGCACTTTCCCCTTCACCACAAAAGGAAAATACAAACTGGATTTTTTTTTCTTTTTAAATTCTGGTCACTGAAATCTAGAGCATCCATTAGGTTTTATCTGAGACCTGTAGTTTGGCTTTGGGATTGGTCATCTTGTGGATTTGATTTCCCGACGAATTCTTCGCTGCCTACCCTTTTCTCTTTCTGGTTCTCAACCTCAAGAAGTTCAAATCAGTCGTCCTTTTTAGCTCCCGTGGAACTGTTTTGTACCTGCTTATTTACTAGTCTGCCCTAGTGCCATCACCAGCTTTACTCTGAAATGCACACACACACACAATTTTAACTTTTTTCTTTTTTGTAAATAATGTACATACTGTCAATTTTTTTATTAAAGGAAATATGCTTTGATGTGCTAGCATAACTGCTCTAGCTTCTTGTGTACCATAGTACTATGTGGCTTCAAATTTAGTACCTATGAACAGATGTACAAGACATTTATTACACTTTTTACCAAAGGGAGTTACTGTTGTAGTACTTTTGTGTAAAACTTGTCTTCTTCCCTCTGATCCCCAATTTATTTTTTTTTTTTTTTGTAAATAAATAAAGCTTGATTCTTACTTAAGGAATAAATTCTCAGCCCAAGTCCCTTGTCTTCACCAAAGAACAGTTGTGAAGCAGGGATTTTTACTTTTACTTCAACTCCTTATCCAGGGTACAAACAGGATTTTGCTTTAGTTAATAGTGATGTGCACTTACCCAAATCAAGATATTCCAGATTTTAAAAGTAGAATAAATTCTTTTGGTACTTGGTGTTTTGGTGTTCCATTTCCAACTACCCCCCCCCCCCTTCAGCTGTTTGAAAATCCTTTATTTTGGGGTAAGTTGTCAATTTACATAGTTGTATACTGTATTTTTTTTTTGTCCTTATTGGGCAAAGGAGTGACTTCTTAAATACCAAACCAGTATTTGAAACAAATGTGTATAAGGTATATGGTATAAATGGAGTTGAGAAGAGAGGATTTGATACATTTCATTAGCAACTTCAAATAAGAGAGATATATTTTTAACTACAGGCATTTAACATGAATGATGAGGATTTTTATATGTGATCGGCCTGGACATTATTATGAACAAAGACAAACTGGAACCCCTCCCATGGCTCTGGTGAACTTTGCTCTACCAACCATTGCCCTTGTCAGAGTTGTAACCAATGGTGTTTTGTGTTGCCATGGAATTGATTCCAGCTCAGAGCATCCCAATAGCGTAGATTAGAACTGCCCCATAGAGTTTTAATATTTACAGGAACAGATAGCCACATAGTTTTTCAGCAAATCTCCAACACGACTACCAAAAAGAACTGGTGCCTGGAATCTCAACACATAGTTGACCTCTGTGACTCTTTTTAAATAAACTTTTGTTTTTCACATGGGCAACAGGAGACCGAGCCCAAAAATGTCAGATGGCAGAGAGTCAGGTGGGAAAGAAGCTAAACCCAACCTGAGGGTAGAGCTGATTAGTGCTGACCTTTGAGTTTTCCCAGCAATAACTTACCTATTTTTCTGATCCCTCTAGAAGGATCCTATTGACCTGGAACCATGGCAGGAAATTCATAGGGCTTTGTGCTATCCTTGTAATGTTCTGTCCAAAGCACCACCTACTTGTAAATCAGAATAAGGTTTGAGGAAACCCCAAGTCAATAACGCAGCCACTAGAAAGAAGGTTGTGAGCTTCTTTTCACAGGTAGCATTTTCATCTCCCCCGCTGTGTGACATCTGAGCTCCAAGCTCTAATAGACTCATCCTATTTTATAGCAGAAAATTATTTTAAATCACTTTTTGTATTCTGTACTTCCCCGTGTGATTTGCATTTGAAATGTTGTAAACTTGGTCAGTATTTCTATTAAAATATCAGGGGCTAATGTTGTGTATATATTATTATTCCTAATAAATTTAAACAAGGACTCCGTGGGAAGCCCAAAAGAAGGAACATAAAGCTACTAGCAGCACACAACTGTACTGGGTAACTTGATGAAATTGGGAGGTTGGTTTCTGGGATTGAACTCTGGTCCACAGGAGTTGTACCTCTGGTGGTTCAAATTCACAAGAAGCTCTCCGAGAGAAAGATAAGTAACTTATTTACAGCCTCCGACATCAGCTGGAGGGTTAACTATTTTGAGATTTCTGTTACGGCTTGAACTCTGATGAACCTTCTGTGGGAACCTTAAATTCTGTGGCCAGTTTGCCGCCGTGGAAATATTTCGTTTCTGGTGATCGACGAAATACAACATGGAATAGGGCCGAAATTACTTGGTTGTAAAATCTGATAATACACATCTTCTGCCGCCTTAAATGACAAACCAGCGCCTGGGTTCCCCTTTGCTTCAGAGGCTGCAAGTAATCTGAATCTACAGCAGCCAATGTACCTCGAGTGCTTTATGTCGCTGGCTGAGGCTTTTGGGGATCTGAACGTCCAACTTAATAGGGAAATCAAATGTGGTCGCCTTTTCAGCTACCCCTTTCCTCTTCCCTTCCCCGCTTCAAAGTTCAGAAAGCCGTCGGTGTTCTAAGAAAAACTTCCCCGATCTGGAAAGCCCTCTTCAGACGCCGGAACCTTTGATTGCACGCTGCAGACCGAGCCGGCAGTGTTAGGAACCTTCCGGGGGAAGGAGGGGGCGCGCGGCGATGGAGGCTCCGGCCCCCGTGGCACCGAGTCTGAAGCACTGGCGCACCACGCTGGAGAGAGTGGAGAAGTTTGTGTCGCCACTCTATTTTACTGACTGTAACCTCCGCGGCAGGTGCGCGCTCTCAAGAGAGCTGACCGCATCCACGCGCCTCAACCCTCTCTTCCGGAGGAGGAGCTGAGGCTGCCAGGGCCGAGAAATAAAGTGCCCGGGACAAGCGAGGGCCCAAGAGGGCGGGTGAAGGTTGTACTGTGGGACTGCTGGGCATCCGTCTCCGCCAGTGGCTCGAGGGAACGCGTGCCCTCACCCACAGCTTGGCCCACGGATGCAAGGGGCGGCCTCAGCGGTGCCACCTTCCCTCCCACACAGACTCGTTCGGGACAGCTGCCCCGTGGCGGCGCTCTCCAGCTTCCTGACACCTGAGCGGCTTCCTTACCAGCGGGCAGTAGAGCAGAACTTTCTTCCAGCGCAGATCGGCGACTGCTTCGGACCCACGTGGGTAACTCCCCGAGGGGGGCGTGGCCTGAGCTTTACTATAACTGACTTGCTAACCCGCGCTACGAGCACCCTCATCTGGGAGTAGCTGCCTGATTCCTCAGGCAGTTCTTGAGAGTGGTTTCATTCTCCAGCTTCTCTGGACATCCTTTAAAAAGGGCACCCTAGCACAGTCACATTTCCTTGACTTCTCTGCCTCTTGACCTCTCTTCATTACTCCTTATGGCTCAACCCAAAGCATCTTCTCATTTTGCACATGCTTCCATAAGGTGGCGGCTCCCTGCTGACGTTCAGTTGAACTGTGTCAACATGTCATATATGAACTATGTCATATATGTCATCCTGGAGAGGGTGAAACCAGGATGCTTCCTGGAGGCAAGGATTTTGAGGCTCCATCTCACAAACTTTGGGCACGTGGCCGGGAGGGACCAGTCCTTGAAGAAACGGAATTAGGTCTGTCGGGAACAATGAGATTGGCTCAGGATAGGGCAGGTTTCAGAACTAATGTACATGGGGTCTCGATGGCACATAACAGTGTCAACATCACCTCTAGGCAGAGCACCTTGGCTCTCTTGCAGATGGTGGACGTGTTGGTTCCAAGTGGAGCTGATCATCCCAGAGGCATGGGTGGGTCAGGAAGTTCACCTTATCTGGGAGAGTAATGGAGAAAGCCTGGTGTGGCATGATGGAGAGCCTGTTCAGGTAAGGATCCCTGCCTCAGGAGGAACAGATAGGGGCCACATTTTAGCCCTGATCTCTGGAGAAGCCATAGATGAGTAACCCTGCCTGCAGGGCATATTAAGATTTCAGAGCTGGGGACATTACAACTTAGACACCTGTGTAACTAGTTTCTACTACACCAGAGAGTTGGGTGAGAGGCTAAGGGTCTCAGTATATGCAAAACGAACTGTCCAGATGGATCACCTTCCCAGTCTGAGTCGGCTTTGCTATTTTTTTTTAATTAAAAAAGAATAATTATGTCAGGCACATTTATCAACTTCTATTAGATTCCAAGGTGGCCTAGTGGGTAAGGTGTTGCATTGCCAACACAAAGGCAGGTGGTTCAAATTCACCAGCTTCTCTGAGGGAGAAAGATAGCCAGTCTCCTCTTGTGAGATTTATAGCTTCAGAAAACCTGCTGGAGGATCAGCTATGAGTTGGTTCTGACTAGATGGCATTGAGTTTGAGATGAGGTGCCAAGTGCTAGGGTAGGGGCTCTGCAGACCCTATCACTTTATTATTTTCAGTTTTCACTGTATGCACTTTCTCATTGCCGTTGAGTCAGAACCACCTCTGCTGATCCTCCAGCGGGTTTTCAGAGTCTGTAAATCCCATAGAAGGAGGCTGCCCATCTGTCTCCCTCAGAGCCTCTGGTGGATTTGGCAGTAGAGCTTTCTCAAATAGCTCTGGCTGGTATAAAGTGGAAAAGCCTCTTCCCCTGAAGTGGTGGATCTCTCTTCATCACTTCAGCTTCTTCTCTAAATTTAACCACTATTAACTGTCTTGTTTATACATCCAACCATAATGTTTAAGGAGTCTGGGTGCTGTAGGGCATTATGTATTGGGCTGCTAACCAAAAGGTCAGCAGTTGAAATCCACTAGCTGCTCCACAGAAGAAGATGAGGCTTTCTTAATATTAAACCTTATTAGTTTTAATCTTGATCACCTTAATACTCTTTAAACCCACATACAAATTAAGACATATTAAGTGTGTAGAGGTTAGTTGACTTGCCCAGATTTCATTCAGCTTTCATTCCATGTTAGATGATCTTCCAAGCTTAACTCTCTTAACTGTTGTTGGTTTTAAATAACCACTAGGTTAAGACTATTGTTCTTGTATGGAAAGAAGGCAGAGCCCCTTCCTCCTCCCTATTGGCTCAGCAGATGTTTTCTAATCAGGCCCTGTGCCAACCACTGGGGATGGGGTAGAGAATGAGGCAAACTGGCCCTGATTTCAAAGAGCTTCCCTTTAGGCATTTATTCAGGCATGTAGAAGCTACAAGAAGATAAGTCCAGGGATCTTGACTCTTACCCATCACACTGATAAGACCAGGGGCTTTTTTTTTCGGGGGGGGGGGAGGCTAGTAAACAGGTGTTAATTGGCAGGCATGGCATTAGCTGTCAGCAGGGGGTACCTACTACCAAGAGTTCCTGATTTATCAATCCTGGCTCTGCCTAGGAGAGAAGACCCAAAGCTAGGGACTAGGTGGAGGGTCCTGCCCTCCCTTGGTTTATGTGTCACCTGAACTGTCTAGAGGTCTCACTTCCTGTCACTCATTCCATTTCTCCCACCAGGGTTTGACCAAAGAAGGAGAGAAGACCAGCTATATCTTGACTGAGAGGCTTGGAGAGGGAGAACCCCGGAGGTAAGTGAGCCCCTGTACCCTGGTGGGTCATTGCTGTGAGGCAGGGGGCAGCAGGGACACTGGATGATCTCAGAAACACCCTGCCCCGCCCTCCAGCACAGCCATCCTCAGATCCCATAATTTGCTTTTAAAAGCATGATTTTTTTTCTCCCTGCCTATAAAAATAAGTTTTGCCTTCATGTGGTAAATGCAGAAAATCCTGAAGTAAATAAATCTTATTATTCTCCTGCCTGAGATGAGCATCATTAACATCCTTGTGTTCAGCTTCTCTGCACGTTTTCAAGTGCCACTTTTAATGTTTGAGATGGTGTTTCTTTGATATTTTGCATCTCAAGTTTTTTTCATTCCACATTATAGTGTGGCTATGTTTTTAACACTAATTAAGCTTTTTTTATAGACATTATTCTTGCATTTTATGTTACTTATTAATCACTGTAAGGAGCTCTGGTGTCCTAGCTACACTGCAATCCGAAATGCACTCAGAGGCCACCGCTGCTCCACGGGAGAAAGATGGTCAGTCTCCTCCCATGCCATTAATTGCCTCTGAAAACCCATTGGAAGGTCAGCTATGGATTAGATCTGACTCTGCAGTACACACTACCACCACGATTAATCACTGTATATCAGATGCTTCCTGACACACTCAGATGCTTCCTGACACACTACCACCACGATTAATCACTGTATATCAGATGCTTCCTGACCCTGAAAATACAGTGGTGAATAACATCTCAGGTAGCAGGAGACATATGGCATACCCAAATTCCAAAACTGATAAGGGCTTTGGGGAAGATTCTGGGACTTTAATATGGGATGTCGGATACTTGGGAAAGGGGCCATGGGATGAAAGAAGGAGAAAGCAGGGAAGGCTTCTGTACAGAAGTCCACAGCCCTTCGTGCCCTCTGGAGCCTGAATCACAGCTGCAGCGAGTAGCTTGACTTGGCAAGTAGTGATTAGTTTGAGCGCTGGTGGGCCTTGATCTGAAAGACTGCACCTAAGAGACCCAAAGATGCTATCAATGTGCAAAAACTTTCAATGACCAAAGTCTTAAAAATCTATTTCCATCAGTAGGTTCTAATTAAGCAACTAGGTAGGACAATACAGAACTACTCACCGGGGTTTTAAGGCTGTAATCTTTACAGAAGCAAACTGCTACATCTTTCTCCTATAGAGTAACTAGTGGGTTCAAACTACCAACTTTTTGGTCAGCAGCTGAGCATTTAACCACTGCATCACTAAATTTCCATTAAGACCAAAGCAGTTCTCTCCCATAATGGCTTTGGAAGTAAAAGGCTAAAGAGCAGGGAAGTTCACAAGGTTCCAAACTTGCCACTTAGGCTCCCTGACCAAGTTGGAACCGTCATCAGCAGGACATGGGTTTGGTCTGGTCTTTCTACCCTGAACCCCTGACCTTCTCAAACACATACCCAGTGCCCTTGAGAATCTCTAGGTGGAAGGTTTTGGGTCAGCTGGGATGGGTCAGCTGGATACCTTCTGAGTTCACACTCCTCAAGCGCCCAGGGTCTTGCCTGCACCTTTGGCATGAGGCTGCCTCTCATCCTTGTAGCCTGACTCTCTATGTCGAAGTAGCCTGCAATGGGCTCCTGGGGGCCGGGAAGGGGAGCATGATTGCGGCCCCTGACCTCGAGAAGACATTCCAAGTGAGCCGGGCCGAGCTGGCTGTGTTCCATCGGGAAGCCTACAAGCTCCTGGTGGATCTGGAGCTGCTGCTGGGCATTGCCAAGGTACCTAACACCCCTATATAGCCTTGCTTGAGGCTATAGACAGCCTTGTCCATAAAGTCACATAGTTAGAACTTTGGGAGTTAGTAGAGTTGTTTCTGCCTACCCTGTGTATGGGGGAGCAGGGGGAGACATTGCTAAGTAGAGGGATTAGTAGGAGCAAAAGCATAAGATGGGGGGGGGCCCTTGGGAGATCACCTCTTAGCGACCTTTGACACCTCTTAGGAATTTTGACAGCTGGGCTAGCTTGAGAGGGGGACTGAAGTGTGGAACTCTGCTCCAGGGCCTGGGGGAGAACAACCAGCGCAGCTTCCAGGCCCTGTACACAGCCAACCAGATGGTGAACGTCTGTGACCCTGCCCAGCCAGAGACCTTCGCAGCGGCCCATGCCCTGGCCTCCAGGTTCTTTGGCCAGCGTGGAGGTGAAAGCCAACACACCATCCATGCCATAGGGCACTGCCACATTGATACAGGTAGGGCAGTGGCAAGGTCGGCTGGGAGAAGCAAGCCTCTGACCAGTGCCCTGGCTGCACCTTAGAAATGCATTATCCTCAGCAAGTTGTTCGCCCCTTTAAAACCTCAGTTCTCTGTCTGTAAATCAGAACTGAACTGTGAGGTTATCTACTCTTGAAACAAAATCAGCTAACCTTGTGAGACCCAAGCGAATTACAGAAGCTGATGGTCACACATCAGCTAGATGCAGTCAGTCCAATGATGGAGGCAAGGCTTGGGGAGGGGGACTGGAAACCCAAAAAAGGCACTTAGCTGGGGTCCTAGCTAGGTTGAAAGATTTCCTAAAGGAAAGGTTGAGTTAGTGTTTTGTTTTTCTCATCTGATTTTTTTTTTAAAAAAGGGTTTGACTAGGGTGCCCATTCCTGGAGAGGAGTAATGTAGAGTAATTCACAAGCGGCCTCAAGAGCCGGGAGGATCAGCGCCATTTAGCTTCTGTTTTGAACCAAATGAGTTTGTGGTGTCTGTGAGGCTCATGGGAAAGCCCCATTTTTTACAAGTTTCCCAAGGTACTGATTCTGATAGAGCTAAATCCCTGAATTATGGAACGAGGACCTCCACTGTGTCTGGGTGTCACGTAGGCTGTAGAGGGCTCTAAGCTGGTAAGTCCTAGAGGTCAGGAGAGGCTGTAGAGCTTCACACAGGACAAACAGCCTGGGCAGGTCCATCCTGAGGAGCTCTGCTCGCTGCTGTGGGTAATTCGACAGTGTGGACAGGGGAAGGGTGAATCACTGCCACCTCTCACAGGCTCTTCTCTGAGGGTTCAGGCTTTGGACACCACCACCTAAGGGCCTGGGGCTTCTATTTCTTGGCCTGGAAGGTTGAACTGATAGGCCTGCTGCCCCTTCTCCATCATCTCCTCCCAACTTCGAGGAGCTATTTAAGGTGACAGCTCAGCACGGATGCCACAGAACTGTATAGGACTCGGGCCCTGGGCTGGAAAGAGGTCTGGGATGACCTGTTTGCAACCTAGGCTGGGCTGGCTGGATTCTAGAGCAGGGGTAGGACTGGAGCTGTCAAGGAGCTGAGGGCTCTGTGGTACCTCCACTCCATCCCCTCTGCATCTAGCCTGGCTGTGGCCCTTCAAGGAGACTGTGCGGAAATGTGCCCGGAGCTGGGTGACAGCTGTGCAGCTCATGGATCAGAACCCTTCTTTCATCTTTGCCTGCTCCCAGGTCAGACAGAACCACAGGGGACAGGGTGGGCACCTGGAGCCCCTTGGAGCTCAGAAGAGGAAGCTCTGAGGGTTTCTGAGTGAGGCTGGAGGGCGGCCCCACCTCATCCCCTGGATTCCAGAGGTTCAGCCCAGAGTGGGGCTCCTGTCCCTGCTGACCCACATCTCACCTCTCTGGCCCACAGGCACAGCAGCTCGAGTGGGTGAAGAATGACTACCCCGGCCTGTACGCCCGGTTGCAGACATGTGCCTTGCGGGGGCAGTTTGTGCCCGTAGGGGGCACCTGGGTGGAGATGGTGAGTGTATTTGTGGCCCTCCGCCTGTGGCTGTTCTGTTGGGGCCTCTCATCTCTGTGGCCCAGGCCCACCTCAGCTTTGCCCATGGCTTTGTGTAGGTCATCCCCACCCACACTGACAAGGCTCATTAGTCCCTGGAATCCCCCAAGTTGGGACTCCTAGGGAGTAGGCTTTTCAAGTGCTGACATCTGCTGACTAGTCCCTGGAACCTCCCTCTGAGCAGAAGGACAGTTAGGCCTGGAGCAGGGAGCTGGGATGCCTGGATCAGATGTGGCCCAACTTCTGCAGTGGGGTAGCGTTGCTTCTGCTGCTTTGTTTCTACACTAAGCCCAGGTCTGCCCTTCCCTTGCTGCTAGGATGGAAACCTTCCTAGTGGAGAGGCCATGGTGAGGCAGTTCCTGCAAGGCCAGAACTTCTTTCTGCAGGAGTTTGGGAAGATGTGCTCAGAGGTAGATCAGGAGCCACTGTGCCTGTGGGCACACAGGGTTGGGGGACAGAGCTGGGCCAAGGTGGGGCTACTCCATCAGGAGCCCTGCTTCCTGTATCCCAGAGGATCTTTCCTCACAGTTCTGGCTTCCAGACACGTTTGGCTACTCAGCACAGCTCCCACAGATCATGCGTGGCTGTGGTATCAGACGCTTCCTGACCCAGAAGTTGAGCTGGAACCTGGTGAACACCTTCCCGGTGAGCAGGAGACACCAAGGGATTCAGGGTCAGAATGGGCCTGTTCCCCCACCCTGCTCCTGGCCTCTCACCTCTCTCTCTGCCTGTTGCTACCTTTCCTGCTGGCAGCACCACACCTTCTTCTGGGAGGGGATAGATGGCTCCCGTGTACTGGCCCACTTCCCACCTGGCGACTCCTATGGAATGCAGTGCAATGTGGAGGAGGTGAGGGGGCACCAATGACTGGCTGGACAGGGGACAAATTGGGGAAGCCTGTGTCGTAAGTTGGCTACCCTGACTTGCTCCTACACCTGTCTAGTTGCTGAAGACAGTGACCAACAACCGGGACAAGGGACGGACCAACCACAGTGCCTTCCTGTTTGGCTTTGGGGACGGGGGTGGTGGCCCCACTCAGACCATGCTGGATCGCTTGAAGCGACTCTGCAATACAGATGGGCTGCCCAGGTCAGCCTGGGCCCTGCCACCCCCTCCCTGGATCCTGCCTTGAATCCTTCCTCCTGCTCTTATATTGAGCCTAACCTTCCACTGGACCTTAATCCACTCCAAGCCTAGAACATTTCTTCCTCCATCTTCCTTGAGAGTGGTATGGGGGCTGAGGCTGAGGGTGGGAAGGGGCTGTCCCCCTCTAGTGAGCAGCTCTCCTGGGTGTTTGGAGCTCTCTGTTGGATCCATTGAGAAGGGGCAGCTTCTCTCCGGTAGGCTTGAATTTTTTATCTGTGCTGACATAGAGGAAGATGAGCCCCGTGGCCCCAAGGCTGAGAGACCCAGGCCCATGCCTTCTTGCAGGGTACAGCTGTCTTCTCCAGGGCAACTCTTCTCTGAGCTGGAGAGAGAGGCAGGACAGCTGTGCACATGGGTCGGGGAGCTCTTCCTGGAACTACACAACGGCACCTACACCACCCATGCCCAGGTCAGGGCAGGCTGCAGAGCTGGCAGGGATGGGATGCCCTTGGTCTGCAGGGGCTCATGGCAGGAGGCAAGAACCAACAGGGGAGACAGAACTCAACCCAGACCCAGAGGAGGTGGCTGGTGCTCCCAGGGCTGCAGAAGCTCAGGGGGGAGAAGTATAGTAGAGACAGAACTGAGAAAGAGTGGCAAAGGCCTTTGGGGCATGGTACCCACATATTTCCATCTGGAAAATCATCAGAGGTTCTGAGCAAGGGGAGGGCTTTGGAAGGTGTCTGGAATGCATGAGCAGACTCCACACTGGTCCTTCCACTCGGCCCAGATCAAGAAGGGGAACCGGGAGTGTGAACGGATCCTGCACGATGCAGAGCTGCTCAGCAGCCTGGCTCTGGCCCGCAGCAGCCAGTTCCTGTACCCAGCAGAAAAGCTGCAGGACCTATGGAGGTCAGCTCAGCTCAACTCCTGCTGCCCACCTCACCTCTCCCCTTGGCACCTCTGGCTGAGCCTCTGATCCCTTACCTGTGGCCTCCACAGGCTCCTACTCTTGAACCAGTTCCATGATGTGGTACCTGGAAGCTGCATCCAGCTGGTGGTAGAGGATGCTATGAGATACTATGAAGGTGAAGTAGATGGCAGACAGACCATGCCCATACTGTCTGCTGTGGGACACTTAGGGGTCACCTCAGACCCATGGCCCTCACCCCTGACTAGCCATTCTCTTCCTAGACATCCGTTCCTGTGGTAATGAACTGCTCAGTGCTGCGGCCACAGCCCTGTGTGCCGGAGAACCAGGTCCTGAGGGCCTTCTCATTGTTAACACATTGCCCTGGAAACGCACAGAAGTGTTGGCCCTGCCCAAGCCTGGTGGAGCCCACACCCTAGGTATGAACTGAGGGGATGTCTGCTACTGCAGCAGGCGGGATCAAGGCCAGACCAAGAGGTGGGGGGGTCTCCCCACCTTTTCAGGTCTAAGCAAGGTCCTGGCCTCATCTCCAGCGCTGGTGACAGTGCCCAGCATGGGCTATGCTCCTGCTCCCACTTCCCAGCAGCCCCTGATGCCCCAGCAGCCTGTGATGGTAGTTGAAGAGGTAAGTTCCAGCAGGGTAAGGTCTATCCCTGAGGACACGGGCACTTGGGACCCACACCTGTAAGGCTGGTAGGGAAGGGTTAGGGGTGTGAAGGGTACTGTTTGTGAGAAGACCTTTCAGGCTCATTCTCAAGGCATCCTCCTCCCAAGACTGACGGTTCTGTGACTCTGGACAATGGCATCATCCGAGTGAGGCTAGACCCGACTGGCAGAGTGACATCCCTGGTCCTGGTAGCCTCTGGCAGGTGCTGACCTCTCATTGTCCACTCCCAGTGCCCAGCAGGTGGATCCCAGACCCCATTCCTTGTCCCCTGGCCACACCACCACCAACACTTGGAGGGCAAGCTGTGCTGGGAGTCCCCCGATCCTGGTCACCCTCTGTCTCACTCATCCTTGGGCAGCAAGGGAGACTGTAAAACACCATCCCTATGTCCTTTCAGGGAGACCATTGCCGAAGGTGCCGTGGGGAACCAGTTTGTGCTATTTGATGACGTTCCCCTGTACTGGGACGCGTGGGACGTCATGGACTACCACCTGGAGACACGGTGCGGAGTTGGAGGTGCAAGCCTATTGGGTGCTGTCCATCACCTCCTCCAGCCCATCTTCCTTAGCATCGCCCTCCCTCCCCCTACAGAAAGCCAGTGTTGGGCCAGCCAGGGACCCTGGCAGTAGGCAATGAGGGCGGCCTTCGGGGCAGCGCCTGGTTCCTGCTGCAACTCAGCCCTAACAGCCGGCTTAGCCAAGAAGTGGTGCTGGACCTTGGCTGCCCCTATGTCCGCTTCCACACTGAGGTAGCAGGGGCAGGGTGGTGGGAAGGTGGCTGGGACCAGGTCTCTCCTCTCACTTTGCCCACCTTCCATGGCCCACCTGCAGGTCCACTGGCAGGAGAGCCACAAGTTCCTGAAGGTGGAGTTCCCTGCCAGGGTTCGGAGCCCCCAAGCCTCCTATGAGATCCAGTTTGGGCACCTGCAGCGTCCTACCCACTACAACACTTCTTGGGACTGGGCCCGCTTTGAGGTCTGACTGGGGGGAAAGCGGGAAGGACTCATTCCCATCAGGGGGAGACCATTTATGGGGTGAAGATGATGGTTGATCAGCACATGCCAGTTCTTAACATGTGCTTGACATTTATTCCATGTTCGGGATTTTTTGGTGGGATGACCCATTCCACAGAGGAGGATTCTGATATTGGGTGAGGTGCCTGGGGCCTCCTGTAAAATGTGGTTCTGGCTCCTGCTCTCACGTTTGTGAGAGGCCCTAAGGAGACTGGGAGAACAAAACTGGGCACAGGCCCCCAAGTAGGTCTTGGGTTTGCCCTCCAGGTATGGGCCCACCGCTGGCTGGACCTTTCAGAGCACGGCTTTGGGCTGGCCCTGCTCAACGACTGCAAGTACGGTGCCTCAGTGCGGGACAACGTCCTCACTCTCTCACTGTGAGTAGGGTGCTGGGGAGCCCAGGGGGCTTGAGTCTCCCCAAGCCAGAATTCCAGTAGCTCTAAACCATGCTTCCCCCGCCCCCAGCTTGAGAGCACCCAAAGCCCCCGATGCCACCGCCGATATGGGGCGCCATGAATTCACCTATGCACTGATGCCGCACAAGGGTGAGTGCTGGCCAGGGTGGGGAAGCCCTCCCAAGGCCCTGGACTCTGAAGGGCAGTTTCTCCCATGGTCAGTGGGTAAAGCCTTAGCAGTCACTCCTCCCTGCACCCCAGGCTCCTTTCAAGATTCTGGTGTCATCCAAGCTGCCTATAGCCTCAACTTCCCCTTGCTGGCACTGCCTGCCCTGGGGCCAGCGCCGGCGGCTGCCTGGAGTGCCTTCTCGCTGTCCACACCCGCAGTGGTGTTGGAGACTGTCAAGCAGGCAAGGGGGCAAGTAGGGGTGGGGTGTGGGGGACGTGGCCCGGAGGCTGTGCTGCTCTGCCCCCTGCCCACTGCCCACCATCCCTGCCCAGGCTGAAGGCAGCCCCCTGAGCCGCACACTGGTCCTGCGTCTGTATGAGGCCTATGGCAGCCACGTCAACTGCTGGCTGCAAACAGCCCTACCTGTTCAGGAGGCAGTCCTGTGAGTAGAGGTGCCACTAGGGGTGAGGGGTAGAACCTGGTCCTTAGCAGGGACCTTCACAACCCCTCCTGTTTTGCAGCTGTGACCTCCTGGAGAGGCGTGACCCAGCTGGCCACCTGCCTTTGCATGACAACCGCCTGAAGCTTACCTTTTCTCCCTTCCAAGTGCAGTCCCTGATGCTCGTGCTGCAGCCCCCACCTGCCTGAGCCCTGAGGCCAGGCATGTTTTCATAAATTCCTCCTCTGCCTTCCAGCCCACATCAAGAACCAGTTCCCTATAACCCCATGAATAATAAATCCTTGGACTTGGAGCCCTGCTGACAGCACCCTCAGCTTTGAAGAGGGGAAGGTTGTCAGCTTTTTTTGTGAGAGTTCTGGGTTGTAGCCCTCATGAGAGATTAGGATTCCAGGTGACCACAAGTTAGGAGACCATGAGACTACACAGCCTCCCTACCTATGAAGCAGGCATGGAGGGGAGTCTGGCTGTTCCATCTGGGTAGCAGGTGGCAGCAGGGACTAGTAGAGACCACAGGCCCTGAGGAAAGAGGGCTGGAAGAGCTGTGGGCCTATGCTGCCTGGAAAGGGCATCAGTTGTCCTCTGAGAAGGTAGCTTCCTGAAAGCCGGGCAGTAGGCCCTCCTGACCTGGCCCTCCTGGACCTGCAGGCAGCTCATGTCTCTACACATTACACTTTATCAGTTTGTTTTTGTGTGGGTTTCTTTATTAGAACATTTTTCACATGGACTGTAAAAATGAATGTGGGAGTACACTTAAAAAAACATTACAATTGTGGAGGATAGCCGTGAGGGCCCTGCTTCTAGGCAGTTGGGCAGGCCCCACATCCAGGCCAAGGCAGCAGGAAGGGGTGGATGCAGCTGTGGGACCCTCCTACTAAGAGACTGAGGTCCCCTCTGGCTCTAAGGATGGGGTGTCAGTTCTGGTTTTCTGGGCCCTGTGGCGGCCTACAAGGTAAACAGGTTGGATAGCTAGGCAAGAGGTACCCAGGATGACTGCCCTAGCAGCCTCATTACACATTCCCTTCACCCACACTGTCACCCCATTGTCTTCTGAAGAGCCAGTTTCTAAGGGTCCCTCCCCTCCCCAGGAGAGGGTGCTGAAGAAAGCCTACCTGAGGTGGCTGGTCGCTTCCTCCTCCTCTTCCCCATCTTAAGGGCTGTGGGGGCTTCAGGGTCCTGTTGGAGGCTGCTCTGCTCTGGCTCCTGAGCTCTGGGCTGCTTGGGAATGTCCCTCTTTGCTCTTCGTGCCTTGGAAGGGGCCTTGCTTGGAGGTAGAGGGTCCTGGGTAGAGGAGACAGTTCCCAATGAGGGTTCAGAGATGCCCTCAGAGGCTAGGTAGGACCCACCACCAACCACCCTGTGTCTGGAGAAGGCAACTTTCCAGAAAGTAGGACCAGAGGGGCCCAGGCAGAAAGGAGAGCCTGTGGTGGAGGATGCAGGGTGGGAGCATACCTCCTCTCTGTCCTTTAGGCCTGATGGTGTTTTTTTGGATTTCTTCTTACGGGACTTGCCCCCTGAAAGACATTGAAGCTAGAGTCAGAGGGCCATGTGGCTTCAGTCCCCCATTGACAGATTCCATCTTCCAAGGGGTCACTCTAGGGTTGGTGTGAAGACAGAGAAAGGTGCTGTAGCTTTGCAAGCAAAAGTACTTTCTGCTCTGAGCCTTTAACTTGAGGAGTAGCTTACCTTTGGGTGCCAGCGGTCCAGGGTCCCCCTAAAGTGGAATGAGGAGAATTCATGAGTCAACAAGGACCAGGGAAGGGGCATTTTCCTCAATGGAGCAGGACTGTTACCTGTCCCTCCCTAGAAGGCCTCTGAGCCTCCCGCCCACCCTGCATGTTGGTGCTGACAAAGCAAGACTGCCCTGTGCTCACACTGCTCCAAGTAGAACAGGAGGGGAGGAATATGATATGGGGTATGGTATGGTATGGTATGGTATGGTATGGTATGGTATGGTATGGTATGGTATGGTATGGTATGGTGGAGAGACTCCTAGTCTCCCACCCACCAACTTTCCTGGGTGCTCTGTCTGTGAGAGCAGTAGGACCCCACACCTGAAACCAGATGGTGCGGCCATGCCGGTCCTGCAGGGAGTTCATGCCTGAAACCCCGTAGCACCGAAGCCAGGCTCGAAAGGCAGCAAAGTCCTCCTCCCCGTTCTCCGGCCCATAGCCTTTGCCCCCTGTGGGACAGAGGAACAGGTGGAGGTCAGGGAGTGGACTTGAGGTGGGAGGAGGGGGAGCCTAGCCGACTGGCCCAGTCCTCAGCTACACAAGCTGATGGCTGAGTCAGGGCTAAGGCTTTCCCTCCACTGGCTGTGTGGCCTCAGGCTAGTGCCTTCCCCTCTCTGGACCATGGCATTCCCATCCTGGGGTAGGGCTATGAGCCTGTCCTACCTGCTGATGGATGCCCACATGCCTGGGAAATGAGGAGCCCTAGTCCACTTTAACAACAGAGACTACAGCCTCCCATTTCCCAGGTGAGAAACTGACCCAGAGTAGGGCAGCCACTGCTCACACGCAGGATCACACAGCACACCAGGGCAAGGTAACAGACCGTTTTTCTCCTGCCATGCCTTACCCAGCTGGACCACTTCCTTGGGCACTGAGTGGCACAGCTCTAGCAGGTCCGGGTTCTGCAATTTGGCCTTTATCTTCTGGCTCAGGGTGAGCTCTGGGTTCTGAAGAAGGAGTGGAATCAGGCTGTCAAGCACTGGCAGAGATTGAGACAGCAGGTTGTAGGCTCCCCTCTTTCAGCAGACCTCAGAGGCACTGCATACCTCCTCCTCAAGGGGAAACTGAGGCTCAAAGCCATGAAAGACCCACCCTGAGGTCACATAGGTGGTGTGTGACAGAGCAAACAAAGCTGGAGACATGACTTGGCCTATGTTCTGACTAGCCTGGGCAGCACCCATGCCCTGTGTAGGGTCTCCCCATACCCACCGGCCTGTGCTGTTGCAGGGCCTTCAGGACTGTGCGTGCCTTCTCAAAGGGGGGGATCCTCAACCTGGGTGGGGTGGGTGAGTGGGACCCATGTTGAGCAGGGGACACGTGGGTACATCCTGACCCAGCTCATGCCCCACGTCTGCCTGCTGACCGGTGCAGGATCTCTGCCCGAAGATAGTTGCCAATGCCGTTGAAGAACCTCTGATCCAGGAGGGCCTCACAGATTGGCCGGTCAAAGACCTTGTCCGCAAGGTTTCGAAGCACATTCTCCCTGAAGGGACACAGTGTGAGTGTAGGAGACCCATCCCTAATTAGTTCCATCCTTCCTGTGTCTCCAGTAGTAGAAGCATCTCACCCCATGTCAATAATTCCCAGATTCATCCTTGTAACGGCAACGTGGAGAAGGGCTCTTGGGGTGTCCAGTCCCGCTTCTAGCCTCAGTGCTGTTTTGGTCCCTAGAGCCTTTATTTTCTTACTTATTAAATGTGAATAACTATATAGGGTTTTAATTCATTAGGTAGAAAGAAAAAAAAAATCTATAAAGCAATGTGCTCAAGGCAAGCCAAGGTCTACATATGCTGTGTGTATCCCCAGCGAGCCTGGGATGGTACAGGACCCTTGAATATGATGATGGTAGGATTTCACATCCCAAAGCCTAGAATTGCCTGTCCCATGGTGGGTTAGAGCGCATCTGTGAATTTAAGATTGATGAGCTCACATCTCTTCAAACTTTGAATGAGGCGGGAGGCCACAATGCATGGCAGGCACATAGGCATGTCCTGGTGCATGCCAGGCCCAGAAGCCCAGCAAATCTCCTTGGTCCCAGGCAAAGGAAGGGCATCTCCTTTCTTTGTGGAGAAGGCTAGGAAGAAAGTAAAGTATGAGGACAGGATTGGAGGCCTCTTTGATCTTTAAGGGGAATAGATCACTATGGGCTCCCAACTGAACACCAAGAACGCCTGCTTGTATCTGGGCTAAAATGTTCCTTGAGGGAATTCAAAACCAGCTGAGAAAGTTAACTGTCCCAGGTAAGCTTCATGGATAGAGATTTCTCTAAGGATGTACTTGGCATTTATGTCTGGGAAGGACAGGAGGCAATCAAAGGTAAATGGGCCTGTCCTGTGGCGAAGCAACCCCCTACGAACCAGATGGAGGTGGAACATCCAAGGAAGAGAGAGCTGGCCCAGTCTACCTCCAGGTCTTTGCGTCAGTGGTTCCTGCCAGTTTGAGTATTTTTCCTCTACATCTTCACGTGAGTCAGGCCTCAGCTCAAATGTCCCTTCTGCAAAATGCTCTCCTACCTCAATAATCATCCATGTCATTTCTCAAACCACCACCACCATGTGAACATTAGTTCCAGAAGCAGAGGCCAGCCCACTGCTCACTGCTGGGCCCCCAGCACCAAAAGGAAGGCAAAAACAGAAGACTCTTATGCCTCCTCTTCAGGAGAGGATGTAGTTGACACTCGCCACCTTATTTGATTGTATGCAAGTCAGAGTTGCTGCAGGACACAGGCCAGTGGGTTGACTGAATGTGGGACACCACAAAACCAGATCTCCAAAACTCTGTCAGTGAGCACTTCCTGCTCTACCATGCTTAGCATGTTCTAAGTCCTGCCACCTTTCACGTTTTCAGAGGTCACCAAGAAGAAGCATAGGATTCTGAGACTCACTTGCCATGTATCCCGAGGGCTGTACCTGACCAACTTCTTGGTGCCCCTCCTTCCCCTCTTCCATCACCACTTCTCATAATATTAGCTCCAGGCCATCTCCAGGGCAGACAACATAACTTTGGTCTGCAGGTGAGGTGTGTGAGGTTACTTGGAACCTAGCATGACACCGGTGCTGGCCTTACCTGAACTGTTCATACTCCAGCAGGACACAGGGTCCTCGGCCAGGTTGCCACTCTCCTCCAGGGTCCCAGCGGCCAAAGCGGCGGATGTCCACAAAGCAGAGGGCAAGTCGGGGAGCTGGTGGGGCTGTGTAGAAGCGCAGGTGGGCATGGCGTGGCAGAGCATCTCCTGGTGCCAGCTGGAAGGAGCCAGACATGCCGAAACGGAAGATAATGGCCAGTGGATCCTGTGGGGGCTGGGCGCCGGGCTCGGGGCTCAGGATTAGGCGCAGCTCCTTGCCACGGCTAGTGGCTGAGATGCGGTAGGCACTGCTCTCAAAAGGCACCTCAGGGTTTCGGCTGACTGAGGACTTTTCCACACATCCGCCAAACATTAGCTCCTTGCATGTCTCATTCACAAAGAGGCTGGCCAGGTGCAGCTCAGGGCCCTCGGGCATCCTGTGGAAGGGCCAGCTGGGGCCTGGAGGGGAAGAAGGCAGCAGGTGGCGCTAGATGTGCTCTTGTGAGGTAGATCTCCTTTTACAGAGAAGCCCCAGGGTCCGAAGGGAACACCCACCGGCAGGACCATAGCAGATGGCCCGAAGAAGCTCTGAGGGATTGGGGGGAAAGGGGTGGCTCAGTCTGGGTGGCTCTTAACGCCTTCTACAGTTCGTACTACTTAACAGCTAAGTTCCAGTCTTCACTGGGCCCACCTTCCACAGTGCGTTTCCTCACTGGCCCCAGACCCCGGTTCTTCCTGACACCCTCCTGTCCCCTCACGTTGGAGTACTTCCCTCAGTTCAGGAAGTCACCAAGAATGGCCTTCCATCTGATCCAAGGTAAATCCTAACCCCATCCACATGCGGGTTTCTTTTCTTGGGTCACTAAGTGTTGAATTAACTACCCCAAAGAAGCATAGAGTTATTTGAAACTCCCACCTTAGAACCTCGGTCCACTTCCGACCTTTACCCTCTCACATCTGGCTGATCAAGAGAAGTCCGCGACTTTACTCCTCCCCTAGAGCGTTTTGGGATCAAAGGTGATATGTCTTGCAAAGGAAGGGGGTTGTGAGGTCGGTGGGGAGATTTAACTTTGACAGACTCCTTTATCGACCCTCGCCCTTATTTCAACTTCTCTGGAACCTAAAAGGTTTCGTTTTGCAGAAAAAGAGGCACTTCTAGATTCCTAGTGTTTGCAAGAGTTGTCGCTCTCTGCTTGCCTCATTTCCTCCCACCTCCATGCTCCGACTCTAACCAGTAAAATCTGGCTCCCTTCTTATCCCTTAAATCACCTCCCCAATTTAGTTTAACCATATCCATCCCATCTCACCGCATTGCCTCCAGTATCTGAGCCCCACGACTTTAAGGCCAATCTGCAGCCACGAAAGGGTTAAGACCAGGGGCGGATCCCGCGTATGCACATGCTCAGACCTGTGTTTGCCGCTTCAGCGCCTGCTGGGAAGTGTAGTTCTCTGGAGAGTTGGCAGAGATCAAGGCTACGTGGTTTGGGGTCCTCTGGACTTTGCGAGGCCTTTGTGGCCGTCACTGGGCTGGGAAGTGATGGAGGCGTCTTCTTTTCAGCTTCCCCGCGCGGGTGAGGTCTGGGGTTTGAGATACCGAATTGCAGCTGTCTGTGCGGTGGGGGGGAGTCACCAGCTGGTGTGAGACTGGGTGGGCATCCGCAAACAGGAAAATACAGCAACGTCTGAATGACTAAGCGCCTCCAGCTGGGCACGCACAGGTGGTGATAATACGGGTCCTGGGGACCGGTGAAGCACAAAAACTAGAGACCGAGAAGGGTGTGTGTGGGTATGTGCGCACGCGTATGTCATGCATGCTCTCCTATAGACGTAATCCACTCCACTCTTTGTACTACTTTTGCTTTTCATCACCCCTAATCTATTTTTATTTTGGCAGAAGTGTGGGGGTTTTTTGTTTTGTTTTGTTTTAATTTTTTTAGAAGTGTTTTAAAATACACAAATTAGACCTTTAAATAATATTTTGTCGTTGTTATGTTGCCTGCGACTCATAGCGACCCTATTATGTACAACAGCCCTAAACCTTGCCCTATCCTGTGCTAATCTTACTGTCTCTGATATACACTTAGCCCCATTACCCTAGTCACTGAATTAATCCATTTCATTGAGGGTCTTCCTCTCCTGCACTGTTCCTCCACCCTCCCACGTATGATGTCCCTCCGCAAGGACTGATCCTGCCTTGCAACATGCCCAACGTATGAAGCTTCAGAATCCTTGCCTCAAAGGAGCAGCCTGGTCTCACCCTCTCCAGGACGAACTTGTCTGTTCTCCTGGCAGTCCATGGTATATTCAAGCACCACAGCTCAAAGACATCATTCTCCTTCTATCATCCTTAGTCATTGTCCAGATTTTTGATGCATAGCGAGTAATTGCAAAGACCATGGGCTGTATCAGGCGCCCCTTAGTCTCCAGACTGACAGTGTTGCTCTTGAGTACTTTGGAGAGGTCTCTGACAGCAGACTTTCCCAATGCAATTCGTCTTTTAGTTTCCTGGCTGCTGGTACCAAGAGTGTTGATTGTAGAGCCAAGCAAACTGAAGCTATTAACAATCTCAATCTCTTCATCCTCTATCACGATGCTGCCAGTAGGCTCAGTGATGAGAATCTTTGTTTTCTTGATGTTGAGCTTCAATCCACATTGAAGCCTGCAGTCCTTGACCATCACTAAAAAACAATTGCCTACAAACCCACAATACCTGTATCATACCTCTCACTCATTGCCATCCAGTCTGAACCAACTCATAACTGACCCTCCATTGGGATTCAAAGGTTGTACATCAGGTGGGAGGAGACTGCTCATCTTTTTCCTATGAACTCACCAGAGGTCCTATTGTCATATATACTAAAGTGTATAAATTAATATCATATAATGGATTGACACAGTGACTGCATGAGAATGGCCAGGCTAGAGCAAGGTTTCAAACTTGTTATTCATAGGGTTGCTATGAGCTGATGGCACCTAATAACTATCATGTATGGAGGTTGAAAAGGATGGCACAGGATAGGGACAGAGTTCAGATCTTGTTTCTAGGGTCATTACAAGTTATACTCAATGGAATTTAACAACAACACCTAATACACATTCAAATTTCCAAAACTGTTAACAAATATTTTTTTCTACAGCTTTATGGGAGGCAGATTCTACTGTAGGATAATGCTTCTTCAATTAATTTTTAATGTATATGGAACCACCTAATTCACTCACATACTTTTTTTGGTGGTCTTTTATAGTAACGTTTCAGAAGATTAAGGAGAGGTAATCTTTGGTTAGTGTCTGTCATGGTATCTCAGGATGTATGCTAAAAGAATAGATTTCTAGATGATTCTGAGTCGCATAATACACAAAGGGTCAGGACTGAATGAAAGATTACTCCTCAGACACTACATCTATACTTAGCACTGAAAGCAGAAGTCAGGAGTAGTCAGTCCTTATCATTTTATCTAGTCTCTGACCAGTGGGACCGGACAGGCCAGATCCTTTTGACGTGACATGTAATTCTCTGATGGCTTCCTTGCACAAGATGTCCCAGGCTCATCTCATACTCTCCCTGCCTCAACCCTGTGATCTGATTTTTCTACGGTGTCCTGGTTGGTCTAAGTCAATCCCAGGAGTTCTGAATCACAATTAAATCCAGTAGACTTTACTTTCTTGATCATCTGAAATTGCTTGGTGGTTGAAACAAAAAATTACAGCACTGTCACATGTGGTTGTCAGTGTGTGCTGAGAAACAGTCAAGGCAATTATAGATGGAATCAGTGGTAGGGGATAATTTATGTAGCAATTACTGAACCTGGATCTATTTACTGAAAGTTTATTATTTTGAAAAATAAAATCTGACTACTATCATTAAGGGCCTCAGGTGCAATGGTTAAATTCTTGACTGCTACGGGAAGGCGAGGCCTCTCTTAATTTTTGAGATGTACCGTCAAGTCACTTGTAATTCATAGTGACCCTATGTACAGCAGACCTAAACTCTGCTACCCTGAGTTAATCTTATTGTCTCTGAAACACCTACCCCCATTACCCCAGTCACTGAATCAATCCATCTCACTGAGGGTCTTCCTCTCCTGTGCTGTCCCTCCACTCTCCCGAGCATGACGTCCTTCTCCCAAGACTGGTCCCCCCTTGCAACATGTCCAAAGTATGTCAGATGAAGTTTGAGATAAAGACCTGACAACCCTCTCCTATAAAGATTATAGCCAAGAGTACTCTGTGGGCAGTTCTGTTCTTTGACAAGTGGTCACTGTGAGCTGGAGATCAAGGACAGCAAACATCATGATTAATAGGAGTTGGGAAAGAATGGGTTCAGGCATGGGCCTTTCTTCCTTTGTAGAACAGGTGGCAACAGAGAAGGGCTCTCTTCTGCACATAAAGTACAGGCACTGGGGCCACCAGCTTGTGCCAGCGGGAGGCCAGCACAGGGAGGGTGGAGCCAGAAGCATCACAGAACTGCAGACCAGGAAGTCTGAGTTCCCTAAAAGAACAAGCTGCGATACATCAAAGAAATAATCCATCATGACCAAATAAGTGGGCTTTATAACAGGTATGCAAGGGTGGTTCAACATAAGGAAAACAATCAATGTAATTCATCATATTAACAAAGCAAAGAAAAAGAACCACATGATCCTATCAATTGATGCAGAAAAGGCCTTTGACAAAATCCAACACCCTTTCCTGATGAAAACACTAAACAAAATAGGATTA
>NW_006399816.1:6292835-6311935 GCF_000299155.1 Elephantulus edwardii
AATTAAGGTTGCATAGTGGAATGTACTTGGGGCAGTGGGAGAGGTGTGGGGGGATTGTGTACCAGGGAGGGAGTCTTTCTTTTACTTTTGAAAGAGAGGAGCGAACTGGGGGGCGGGGGGAGAGGGCTGGGCGGGGAGACAAGTGCAGCAATGAATGAGTGGAAATCCAAATTCTCTGTAAATGTTCATTAAAATTATTTAGAAAAAAAAATATGGGCTGGGTTTTCTTATGTAGTACTTCTAATATAAAGTTGGAATTTATAGCCTACATTAATTATATAAGCTATAAAACAATGGATCTGAGCTATGGTTTTAAAATTCACTTCAACGCTGTAGTAAAGATTTTTGTTGGTATTGTTTCTATTTTTTGTGAAAGCCTTGGGAAGGGGGTATATAAATAAATTTGAGAATCTGAAAAAAAAAAAAAAGAACAAGCTGCTTCTTTTTGGTCCTGTTTCCCTCACCAGCAGAGGAGAAGACAAAATGAGTGACAGGCTAGAGGGCCAAGTATCACTTGGTCTCTCTCAAACCCCCTCCTCCCCAATCTGAAACCAAAAAAGAAACCACAAACACACTCCCTTGTATTTCTGTTTATTTCTCCTGACTCGTGAAGAGCTGACATGTGTCTTTGAGGAGGAGGAAAGGCAGTTCTGGGAACAGGGCCTTAGGATCCTCCTGCTGAATTCCAGATGGGAACTTAGGAAGCCAGGGACGACTGAGGTGAGGCCTTGGGTCCAGCCCAGGTACCCAGTGTGCTGGGCCTGAGGCCACTCCCAGAAGAGAGGTCTGGAGGGCAGTCACTTGGCACAAGTAGGCATCTCTGCACCTTTCTTCTCAGCCCAGGGAACTCATCAAGGTCTGTGCCTGCTTCAGCTCTACAGAGGAAGAGGTGGGCATATGGGCAAGCAGGCAGGTGGGAGCTGGGAGGGTCCTGCATCTCTCTAGGTCAGATTGAGTGTTACCTGCCAGTAGGACCTGGAACTTTTCTACTGATAGAGACATAGTGACAGGCTGCACCTTGGCACCTGGGGCAGATGCCACCTCCAGCCGCAGGTGCACCATGGGCTCTTCCACAGACCGCAGTAGGCTGGAGCTCAGAGTGTAGTCCACCCGCCAGCCCACACCTGCCAGCTTGTTCACTGCAAGACAGCGTGGATGCACTGAGGATCCTGGGCAGCCCTCTGCCCTCTCCCTCGCTTGAGACCTCTGAAAAGCTCTCATTCCTCTACCCTGTTTCCTCATTCTCACAGCTGGCACAGTGGTGCTGAGCTGGGCCTTGTGCTCACAGAGCAGGAGCTCAGTGAACAGCAACTCGGGTAAACACAGCAGACCTCAGAGAAAAGGAACCCAGGCTGGACTCGGAGAGCTGGGAGTGAGCCCAGCTCTGAGACTGCTCCACACGTGTCTATGGTCAAGTCTCCCTCTCATGACTGGCAGCTTCTAAAATGAACCCCTTCCCACATGGACCACCCTGCACTCACCACGAAGGCTACAGGACCGCAGGTGCTCCTGCAGGGGGCTTTGCTTCTCCTCATAGCATCGGCACAGACTGGCTGCGTGCTCTAGGGGCAAAACAGAGGTCTTGTGAAGTCCAGGCAGGGGCTGGGCTAGGGTTGTCCAGTGGGCAGGTCTCAGGCTGCTGGCCCAGAGAATGCAGTGCCACAGTCTTTGATCCACAAGCTGCCCATCTGCCCGCCCTGTCCCTGTACCTTTGGGCAGCCCCAGCTGCTGCAGCTCACTGGACAAGGATTCGCCGTCCACACTGTGCTTGGCCGCACTGGAGAGGATGAAACTCAGCACCGCCACCGTGGCCTTCACATCGCCTGACTCTAGGGAGGCCCGCAGTGGGGTGGGCGTGTCACTGCAGCCCGTGCAGCCTCCCTGTCACCCCACCATCTTCAGTACAGAACCCCTAGATCTCACAAAGCCACTTTTCCTGTTCCACCAGAGATGTTAGAGGGCATGGGGGTTCAGGGCAGGGCTGTCGGGACCTTTCTCCCCCTCATGCTTCTGCACAACAGCAAATGATGAGGGAAGGCTGATGAGAGGAGGGGGGGGTCTATGCCTGCTGGGCCACAGGGTTATCCAAAGGCCGAAGGACTCAGTGGAGTACTCACCAAACTTGGCATCAGCTGTGAGCTTCAGGATCTTCTCATACTGTAGGGAAAGGAGGACCTCAGGGGGTGCCCATCCTCATCAGTCCCTCACCTCCACCCCAACCTGGACCCGCTGGTGGCTTAGTGGTAAGGAGCTGCACTACTAACCTGAAGCACACAGTTCAAAGCTACTAGCTGCTCCATGGGAGAAAAATGGGCAATCTCCTCCCATGAGATTAAAATGCCTCTAAAAACCCACTCAAGGATCAGCTGTGAGTTGGTTCCAACTCAATGTTACTCAACAACAGAGGGCAGAATGGGTGGTATCCCGGGGGTTCCGGAGCACCCAGCTCCCGGGGAATGGTGTACTCACATCAATGCCCTCGCCCAGCAGCTCCTTCAGCACCTGACTGCACAGCAGGCGCAGCTTCACAGAGGACTGGAAAGGAAGGGCCCACATCAGCCAGGCTGGTCATTTCACCCTCAACATGATCCCAGACACACGGCATGCCAGGACAGGCTGAAGGGCACAGAGGTCACAACCCAAGTCACCTCACCACTTGCCACTCCCACAGCCCCAGTCCCAATACCCCTCCCTCCCAACCAAGTAGACCCTGTGCACTCAACAATCTTCGCCAGCGTGCTGATTTCCGCCAGGACCCAGTCGGGACAGTCCAGATCCCCACAGAAGCGGAACCTCTGCAAAGGGAGAGAGACGGGGGTGGGGGGTGGGGGAGTGGTCAGGCTACCAGGCGGGCTGGGGTGTGGATGGGCTCCATGTGTGATCCCAGATGACTGCTCTACCATGTTCTGCCAACACCCTGAAATGCCTGCCCTTTGTTCATTCAGACCTGAGTCTCCTCCTTTCCTCAGCCCCAACGTGGTGCTCTCCACAACTCCTGACTGTGGCTACTCTAGGGTAGGGGAATGGACTAGTGATGAAGTAATGGGCTGAGAAGGATGGTCTTGAGCTTCTTAGTCTATTTCAAAGGGTCTTTGCCTTTTGGTAAGGAGCTCGGGTGATGCTGTGGTTAAAGCATTGGACTACCAACCAAAAATTCCCATTCTTTGAACCCACCAGCCACTCTTCGGGAGAACGATCAGGCAGCCTATGACCATAAAGATCTACAACCTCAGAAACCCTCTAGGGCCATTCTCCTCTGTCCTGGCATGGCACAGTAATTCACTATAAGCTGGAGTCAATCTGATGCCAGTGGGCAACCTTTTTGTGCTGCTGCAGGTTTGTTTGGCACCTGGTGAAGTCTGTAAGGCCCTCTTTACACCAACTGGAAAAAAAACCCCACCCAAGACACAGCAGAAACTCTAGTAACCACAATAATTTAGAAATAATGAGCAGACAGACACTATTTCATGCCATCTGCTATCAGCGATTTTATGATAAGAAGCTCTTCATGACTTTCATCACCGACAGAGTTGCTGCTAATTACACTGAGGTTGTTGAAAAGGAAACATAGCAGCAAGAAACACTAAGGTTTTGGTTCAAATTGGTGGAAAGAAAAGATTTTCAGATTTTCCCCTAGGTTCCTGGACTCCTGAATTCTACCTATAGAGTTCTACATACTTCTGTATTGCACGGATTTTCCTGCAAGAATGTGTTCCTTGTACTATTTCTTACAATGCTGGTATTTTCCAGGCTCTGCCCAAGGCCCTCTCAGGTCACACCTTCACTGAGACAGCTTTCCTGTTCTTAGGCGTCAGCAATTATGTTTGTGCTGATGACTCCCTGATTCAATGACTCAATACTGATTTCCCCTTATTTTCCTTTCTCTCCATTCCTTTTAGTCTAAAGCAGGTCACCACCAACAGCTTCTGGAGTCCCCAGCTTATGCTCCTTCCCCCTTCCTGATCTCCCTCCAAGACAGTCAGAAGGAACCTTTTAGCACACTAGTGCTCTCTCGCTCTCTACTTAAAGTACAAACTTATTTATATGTTTTCCAAGATCCAGAAAGATCAGCCACATCTTTCACGAACCTCTAGATTATTCTCTTCTGGTGAACTGGGTTCATTCTGAGGGATTCGAAGGCTCTCTCACTGGTCTTTGCACATGCTGTCCCCAGCCTGAAGATGCAGCACCCCACCCCCACATCTTCCCATTCCTAGTACACATACTGCACTTCACCCAGCCAGCTTTTCCCCCTGAATCCTCAGGGTGATGCCATTCAAATGGCAGTCTTTCTATGCACAAGCTATGCCCTTTCCCCTTCAGTTTTAACTATACGCCTCTCGCTTCCTCTCTCTTTCTGCAGCTGAAGTCCCAGGGCATGGTGTAGAGGTGCTATATGCTGAGGACTCAAAACAGACCCCTAGTTGAACCTCCAGTGGGTTTTCAGAGGTTGTAAATCACCCAGGAGGAGGCCGGCCGTCCATCTTTCTCCCTTGAAGCTGCCAGTGCACTCAAACCACTTACCTTTGGGTTGGCAGTGCAACTCCTTCTTCGCTAGGTCACCAGAGCTCATGGTATAGACACTCAAAAATGTATGTTCAATAGACGACTGAAGGAATAGAGGGATGGATTGGGAAGTCTGAGCCGAAAACTATTCCTTTCTGACTCTGGAAAAGCAAGGGTGCTTCCTAACAGTAAAGAAAACTGAGTCTAATTCTATGCATGTTCTTCTCCACTCCTACAGGTGGGCTGGGGAAGTGGACACGTTTGTGTTGTCCTCCTAGAAGTTTGGAAGAGCCTGGAAATACTCCTCTAACCAGACAAGCCCAGATCCTGTCCCACGGCATAAGGGCTCCTTCTTTGTGGAAAGAAAGCCCTCAGGTCTCCACGTCGCTCAGCCTGCCTTTGTGGGAAGCAACGCAGGGTGGGCTACAAAAGGACTGCTCTACAGAGCCCTCGGCACTCCTTTGCGAACATCTCCAAGAGGCCAGAGCAGACTCACCCGTTCCTCAATTCTGAGGTCACCTGGTATCCTACCTTTCTTCTCTGCATTAGCAATATGGGATTTGGGGGGACTCTATTCTGCCTGGCCCCCAGGACCCCCTGTATCTTTCCCTCACCCCTTACCATCGCGCCAAACGGTCTAGGAGCAGAAATTTCTTCTTCCTGTCCAACCAGGTCAGCTGATCTCGCGGTCACGTGACGAAGCCACTGGCGGCTGCCGAGGAGGAGGAGCCGTTATCCGGTGAGGTCGGAATTCGTTTTCTCTGCAGAGAAAAGACTGACTTGTGAACTAAGTGCAGACGCTTCCTCCCTTTTCTCAGGCTCTTCTCTGGACATAACCAATGCCAGAACCTCGTAAATGAAGATGAAACTAGTAGCAAAGAGCAAGTGGAACCATTTAAGGTGGCAAGAGACCTTGAAACAGGTCTGGTATGCCCTGGCCATGATATTGATATTGCTCAGCCAGCCAGGGGCCATCCCTGGGCAGCGGGCTCATGGTGGAAATAACAGGCATGGGTTAAGTTAGATGCATCCATTCTTCTCAGTCTCATTTAATTTCTGAGACTTGAGGGGAGTGATCCTTTCATATGAAGGGATCATAAGAGTGAAGCCTTCATATGACGTGTATGATGCGAATATTTATTCAGAAAGCTTCAAGGAGCCATTTCTTTTGGTGTGTTGTGTGGGGCAAAGTTGTCACACTAAAGCAGTGAGCTAAGCCTTAAACCCCAATATGTATCCTCTGGTGGCCTAGTGGTAAGAAGCTGTGCTGCAATCCTAAAGGCATGAGGTTCAAATCCATTCCACTGGAGGGTCAGATATGGGTCGTTTCCAACTCCACGGCATACAACGTCAGAGTCTCTGAAAGAAAACCCACGCTGTCAAGATGCCAAATGAATAGAAATAACGTCTTTGCAGATGTGATCTAGAGGTCATACTGGAGCAGAGTGGGACCTAATCCCATGTGGCTAACTGTTACCTAAAATCTCAGGTTTATATCCCTGAAGTGATACAGCCTAACTAGTTAACTCAGGTTTTGGAGAAAAAAGAAGTTGGTTAAAAAGTGTACACCAACAAGAGACAGAGCTTTCTGTAGCTCTCCAAAGTATCCTCTGCTCTTGATTTCTTTCTTTTTTAAAAATTAATTTTAATGAAAGTTTACAGAGACTTAGGATTTCCAGTCATTCATTGTTGCACTTTCCTCCCTGCCCAACCCCTCCTCCCCAAATCACTCTTCTTTTTGAAAAGAGAAACTCTTTCATTGTTAGACAATCCCTCCTCCCAAGTTCACTTCACTATGCAATCTTCATTCAGGACTTCTGTAATGACAAGAATACCTATTCATATATCCCTTTTAAACAGATCCCTCCCTCATCGGTTTCAATGCAATATACATCATTCCTCTCCTCCTTTTCTGTCTTCCCTCAACCCTGATATCAGTCACATTTTATAAAAGTGGCCCTATGCAATATTTGTCCTTTTGTGACTGAGATATTTCACTCAGCACAATGTCCTCCAGGGTTACCTGTTTTAGATAGTATTTCATGAGTTCCTTGTTTTTCAATGCAGTGTAGTATTCCATTGTGTGAATACACTGGAGCTTCTCTATCCATTCATTTGTTGATGGGCACTTAGGTTGTTTCCAACTCCTTGCTATTGCAAACAAAGCCGCAATAAACATGGGTGTGCATATATCTGCTTGGGTAGCAGTTATGGTTTCTTTAGGGTAAATTCCCAGAAGTTGAATTGCTGGGTTAAATGGTATTTCTATTTGCAACTTTTCGAGAAAGCACCATACAGCCTTCCACAGTGGTTGCACCATTTTACACTCCCATCAACAGTGAATAAGGGTTCCTGTTTCTCCACAACCTCACCAACATTTGATGTTTGCTGTTCTGTTAAATTTTACTGTTCTGACTGGGGTGAGATGATATCTCATAGTTGATTTGCATTTGCATCTCTCTTAGAGCTAGGGATTTTGAACATTTCTTCATGTGTTTGTTAGCCATCTGAATGTCTTCTTTGGTGATGCTCTTGATTTCTTTTGACAGGCCTATCTAGTGACTAAAAACATACAATTAGTAAGCTAAATTAAGGACCAGGATAGGAGTGAAGGTGCAGGAGGGCAGGGCATATAACATGTGTACAGGACATTGTGCTTAGACAGGTGGAGGATCAACAAAAGAGGAGGACCTTCAACCAGATGGACTGACACAGTGACTGCAGCAATGGGCTCCAGCATGTCTGAGCTGATGAGGATGGTACAGGATAGGACAAGGCTCAGATCAGTTGTTATAGGGTCACTATGAGTTGTAGACGACTCAATGGCACCTAACAACAGCAACACAACTTTTCCAAGGATTAAAATAAGGGCCATAACTTTCTTCATCTCTTATTTTAATCAGACAAGGATGAGCCCACCTTCATTCTGCTGACCTCTGGTATTGGTGTTCCAGATGGCCATTGTGGAAAACATCTTAACCAGAGAAAGCAGCCACCATATTGGACATTCATGCAGAGAAAAACAACTGTTGGCAGAAAACTTATTCCCTTAACATGACTTATTCTATACAAATGGAGTCAGTTATGTCTGTAGTTACTGTTCTAATTACAAGCTTCTAACATAGTGTCCCTCTATGAGGAGAAGCAGCACACAGACTTGCAGGACGAATGCCATGTGACGGAGGAGCAGAGACTGGAGTGATGTGTCTGCAAGCCAACAAAACAGAGCATTCCTGGCAAGCAAGCAGCAGAAACTAGGAAGAAGCAAGGATGACCTCTGCCCCTGCTAAAGCCTTTAAAGAACTGACATCTTGAGGGGCTTCTAGCCTCCCAAACTGTGATAGAATAAATTTCTTTTGCCTTATACCACCAAGTTCATATTACTTTGTCTTTGCAGAGCCCAAGGAAATTACACCAAGTGTTACAGAGTGAACCTTATGTACCTCTAAAATGTGTTGTAAAGCCTAACCCATTTACCAGTTATCATCATCCCACCTGAGGAGGCAGGGGGTGCTTTCTTTGTTATGTTAATGAGATAGCACTTGTGTAGACTATGTCCTGAGTCAATCTCTTTTGAGATATGAAAAAGCAAATTATCAAGCACAAAAGGAGAGTGCTTGCCATATATTGCCAAGGAACCCAGAAATAGAAGCTGAAAAGAAACAAGGACTTTACCCAAGAGCCTGCAGAGAGAGAAAATGCCCTGAATTCAGACCTCTAGTCTTAAATTGCAAACAAATTTTTGTTGTTGTTAAGCTACCCAGTTGTGATATTTCTATTGTGTTGTTGTTAGGTGCCTTTGAGTTGACCATGACTCACAGTGACCCTATGAACATATCTGAACCATGCTGAAAGGTCCAAACTCACCAAAAAGCCTAGAAGCAACAAGTGTAGAGCGGACAGGCTTTATTTAAAACGTGTGCTTCCATAAAAGTGGGCTGAGGCTCAATATAGCAAAGCGAAGAATGGGGTTTTTATCAATTCTACATTGGCCGGTCAGCAGCACAACAAATATTGGCCAATTAATGGTAGTCATAGCCATTTCGAGGGCCTGGGACTATTTTCCTTTTTTCCCATTACATCACGTTTTAGCTATCTCCTGCCTCCGGGAGTGGGTCATAGATTACAACCCTGCTTGCTGAAACTGAACTGAAACGCCTGCTGCAGAAGGACAAGGACTGTGGTCATCAATATGGGTTGAAGCTCAATATAAGAAGGCAAAGATTCTCACCACTGGGCCAATTGGCAGCACCATGATGGATGGAGAAGACACTGAGATTGTAAACAATTTCAGCTTGCTGGGGTCCACTACCAACACTCTTGGCACCAGCAATCAGGAAATAAAAAAATGAATTGCATTAGGTAAATCTACTGTCAGGGATCTTTCCAGAGTACTGAGAAGCAACAGTGTCACTAAAGTGCACCTGACCCAGTCCATGGTTTTCACAATTACTTGCTATACATCAGAGAGCTGAAAAATAACTAAGGATGATAGAAGAAGAATTGATGCCTTTGAGTTGTGGTTCTGGAGAAGCATCTTGAACATACCATAGACTGCCAAGAAAACAAATAGGTCCTTCTTGTAGAGAGTGAAACCAAGTTTCTCCTTGGAGGCTAGGATTTTGAAGCTCCATCTTACATCTTTTGGGCATGTGTCCAGGAGGGACAAATCCTTGGAGAAATACATGCTTGGAAGAACCTGGAGGAGATGGATTGATACAGTGACTTGGACAATGGGGGTAGGTGTGTCAGAGTCAGACTGGCTCAGGACAGGGGAGGCTTCAGAGTTGTTGTACACAGAGGTCACTATGAGTCACAAGCGACTCAACGACACATAATACTACAACAGGGATAAACATCAATCAGGTGATTTACTGTTTCCTGGAACACAGACATAAATGGATAGGGTCAGAAGGCCAGCAAAATGGAACAACTTTGGTTTCAATCAACCTTAAATGTTCCCTATCCTGCACCAACCTCACCATCTCTGATATATTTGATCTCTTTGTTACAGTCGCTGTGTTAATCTAGCTCCTTGAGGGTCTTCCTCTGCTTTTCCTCTCTACCTTTCCCAACATGGTGTCTTTCTTCGAGGACTGGCCCATCCTGCCCACATGCCCAAGTACGTGACACCAGGCTTCACCAGCCTCGCCTCTGAGGAGCACCCTAGTTACTCTTCCTCCAAGATAGACTTGTTTGTTCTTTTGGCAGTCCATATGGCTTTCAGAGCTCTAACACCACAGTTCAAAAGCATGAATTCTTCTGTCATAATTATTCACTGTCCAACTTTCATATGCACAGAAAGTCATTGAGAAGACCGTGGCTTGAACCAGGCTCATGATTAATGTCTTTAAACTGATATTATTGCTCTTTAGCACTTTGAAAGATTTGAAGCCATTTTATTTTTTCTATCCTGATCCAGGCCATGTTCTTAGCAATTTCTTGCTATGCATCAGAGAGCTGGACCATGACTCAGAATGATAGAAGAAGAATTGCTGCCTTTGAGCTATGGTGCTGGGGAAACGTATTGAATATACCATAGACTGCTAAGAGAATAAACAGGTTCATTCTAGCAAAGGTGACGAGATCAGGCTGTTCCTTGGGGGCAAGGATTTTGAAGCTCTGTCTGACATACTTTGGGCATGTGGCCAGGAGGAACCAGTCCCTGGAGAGGGACATGATACCTGGGAGGTAAGAGAAGAAGCTCCTGGTTGAGATGGATTGATTCAATGACTGGGGAAATGGGAGTAGATGTGTCAGAGACAGTGAGATTGGTTCAAGATAGAGCAGGGTTCAGAGCTATTGTACATAGGGCTGCTATGAGTTGTGGGTGACTTGACAGCACATAACACAGGGTCATTTTGGGTGGTTTTTTGTTTATATCATTTTGATTTAGATAATTAAGACTCCACGTAAGTAATACTGCTGATCCAGAAGTCCAGATTTTGAGAATCTTTACATTAGGATTTTCCCCTCTTTAACTTGATCCATGTATATAGGTCATATATATCCCCCTATAGGTAACAGTGCTGTTATAGGCAAACCATGCTTCTGCTGCCTCACACCACAAAATTCAATCCTGGAGATTGATTGAGGTGGAAAAGCAAAAATTTTATTCCTACCAGTATATAGGGAGCACTCTTGTTCTAATGGCAAGAAGCTTTGCAATCCTGAAGGCACACTGTTGGAATTCACCAGCTCCTCCATTGGAGGACGGGCAATCTCCTTCCATGTGATTTACTCTCTGAAAACCCACTGGAGGGTCAGCTACAGGTGGGTTCTGACTCAATAGTACACAACAGCAACATAACTTTATATACCAGTCCTTGGAAAAAGACATCACACTGGGAAAAGTGGAAGATCATCGAAAGGGGGGAAGACCCTCAACTAGGTAGATCAACACAGTGACTAAAACAATGACCTTGAGCATGAGGATGGTGCGGGATAGAGTCGAATGGACAGCACTTGACAACAACAAATAGATGGGAAATAAGCTTCTCAAATCTGTCTGCCAGCCTTGGAGACCTCAGGGGTTTATCCAGGAGAGATGCAGGGCATCAGGGTGTGTGAGCCCTTTCACAGTATCTTTGCTTGCCCAGGTGTTGGCTCCAGTGATTGTGTCCTAGGCGGATTGGCCCAGTCCCATCACGGTTCCAGAGATAGCTTGGCACCATCCAAAAGGGAGCTGCTCTCAGCTACAGATTGCAGGATTTAAAGGACATAAATGTCAGCTGTGGATTCAAGGTAGACAACCATCAACAAAGGGTTTCATTTGGAGAGTGACTTTCAGCTATGGACTGCACTATGGCAGGCAAACATCAAAGGGGTTTTGTTTTTATAGCAAAGTCTTAGTTACTTTGCTAGGCAAAGAGAAAAACCTTTTCCTTTTCAAATATTATTGAAAGAATGTTAGTTTTACATTTGTATAGGATATTGTGAGAAATTGACATCCTTTAATTGAAAAGTTAGTCTTCCCATTTCCTTAGTTGTGAAAAAAAGTCCTTGTGGTCATGGGTCCAGTGAGGTCCAGAATCCCCTTCTAGGGGACATGTCTCTACTGTCTTAGTTTGGTTTTCTCCAAGACAGAGCCTGAGATACCAATGATGCATTGGGTAGTTTGTTAAAGAGGCCTTCCCGAGAGGCCAAGTTAAGGAGAGGAAAAAATAATACCGGAAACAGAGTCTGACTAGTATAAAAAAAAATTAATAAGAAAAAAACCCCTTGTTGAATGTTTATAATAGATAAGTATGCATTATTTTGATTAGAACATACTCTTCTAGATTTATATTATTTCAGCCTTTCACGACCTTTGATCTATATGACAATTTTAAATTGCAGATGACAGCAAGGTAAAATCATTCTCATCTATAGCCATGCAAATAAATCCCCCAGGGCTGGTTCAGTTGACTTCCCCCACACCCACACCTGGAGAAAAGTCTGTTTTGCATCTATTTGTGAAATGTATTCTAACTGTCAACAAATAAAATTTCATGCTCTGTTAAGGATAAAGCAGAGAGTTGTATTGAGGACAGGCAGTTTGTAGTGGGCAGTACAAAATAAACGTGCAAAATACCGGAATGTACTGAGGCAATTTATATATGAACATCTGCAGAGTCTCCATGAAGTACTGGTATTGAAGGGTCAGGACTGTGATCTCATAAATGGCTTGGTCGATGTGATTAAAGACATTTGAAAAATAGTTTGTTTTTGACCTATTTTCCACACATGAGAGAAGCTGTTTCCAGCATGAATTTCTTAACTCCCACCTGCATCAATGCTTTTACAATCCCATTCTTCACAGTCATGTCCTGTGCTTCTGGCCCATTGATCTGAGAATGACCACATCCTTCCTTAGCTTCTTCCTTTGCTTTCTCATAGTCCATGGAGAATTATACCAACACCAAGGCTGGCACTCTCCAGCAGTTCTAATCCACTAGCAGCAGCTCTATGGGAGAAAGATCAGCAGTCTCTTCCCGTGTGCTTTGCTGCCTCTGAAAATCTGCTAGAGGCTCAGCTAGGAGTTGGTTCCAATTCAATGGCACATAATGACAACATGCCCAGAATATGTGGATGAAGCTTTGCTATTCTTGCCTCTAAGGAGCACTCTGGCTGCACTTTCTCCAAGTCCTGTTTGTTCTTTTGGCAGTCCATGAGATAGTGCATTCTCCAACATAACTCAAAGACATTGATTCTTCTGTCACCTTATTCATTATCCAGCTTTCAGATCCATAGCAAGTAATTTAAAAGACCATGGCCTAGATATGGCACATCTTAGTCTTTAAACGGACATCATTGTTCCTCAGTACATTAGAGAGGTCCTGACAACAGTCTTTGCCAATGTAATATGTCTCCTAGTCTTCTGACTGCTGGAACCCACAGTGTTGATTGGGGATCCAATTGAGGAAATTGTTGACAATTTCAGTCTTTTCTCCACCTTATATGATCCTGCCTGTTGGCCAATGGTGATTTTTGTCTTCTTGGTATTGAAATGTGATCCATATTGAAGGCTGTTGTCTTTGGTCTTCTGCAGCAAGAGTGTCAAATTATCCTCACTATGAGCAAGCAAGGTTGTGTCATCTGCATAACACAGGTTGTTGATGAGTCTTCCTCTAATCCTGATGCTACATTCTTCTTCAAAGAGTCAAGCTTCTCTAATTATTTGTTCAGCATCCAGATTGAATGGGTATGAATTCAATCTACACATCTTTCTTCATTTAAAATCATGCCATGTTCCCTTGCTCTGTTCAGACAACAGCTTCTTGATTTAGGTATAGTTTCCTATGAGCATAATTAAGTGTTCTGGAATCCCCATTCTTCTCTATGTTAGTCATAGTTTGTTATGATCCACACAAATGACTTTTTTTTTTACTTAACTCACTTTATTTGTTATACAAAATCCACTATGTGGTGGCCACAGCTGGAGCCTGAGTCTTCTGCATAGAGACTCTGATGTGTCTTTACAAGAAGGCCAATGAATTCCTGGTAGGGAGACTTGGTGAACACAGTCTCTTTCCAGAGGTCTGGGGTCAAGTAGCTGTAGGTCTTGGAGATGGCATTAAAGGTGGCCTTGGCGAAGTTGCCCAGGGTAGCTGTGCAGCCCCTGGCTTAGGTGTAACAGTCATCAATTCCAGACATCAGCAGCTTCTTGGGCACAGGGGCCGAGACAATTCCAGTGCCTCGGGGTGCAGGGATCAGACACACCAACACTGAGCCACAGCGCCCAGTCACCTTGCAGGGGACGATGTGAGGCTTGCCAATTCTGTTCCCCCAGTAGCCAAACCACACAGGGACAGTGGAGATCTTGGGCAGGATAATGGCCCCACGGATGGCAGGAGCCACCTCCTGAAGCACTTGATGCCCAAGCCAACACGGCCATTATAGTCTCCAATGGCGACATAGGTCTTGAACCTGGTCCTCTGGCCGGCACGTGTCTGCCTCTGCACAGGCATAGTTTTCAAGAGCTCATCCTTGAGGGACATCCCCAGGAAAAAGTGAAATGATCTCAGACTCCTGGATGGGCAGTGGGAAGAGATAAATCTCCAAGGATTTGATCTTCGTATCTTTGACCAGACGGCACAGCTTGGTGATAGGCAGCCTCTTAGAGCTCCGCAGCCCCTCCCACGGCCTCATCCACGCCCTGACCACTGTCGAAGCCTCTGCAGAGACCACTGTAGACTCCCATCCCAGGGCTCCCAGGACCTCTGGGGCCTCCCACTGCACCAGCTTCATCCGCCATTTGGTGTTTCTTAGGAGAAGAAGCAATCAGATGCCTGTATAGTCAATAAAACACAAATAGATATTCTTTTGGTATTCCCTGCTTTCAACCAGGATCCATCTGACATCAGCAGTGATAACCCTGGCACTACGGCCTCTTCTAAACCCAACTTGGAACTTCTGGCAGGTCTCTGTAAATGTGCTGTTCTAGCCATTTTTAGATGATTTTTCAGCAATATTGTGTTTGCATGTGACATTAATGACATTGTTTGATAATTTCCACATTTCAGTGGATCGCTTTTCTTGGTAGAAAATATGGATCTTTTCCAGTTAGGTAACCATGTAGCTGTTTTCCAAATTTTCTAGCACAGACTGGTGAGCATGTCCAGGGTTGCATCTGCTAGTTGAAACATGCCAATTGTTATCCCATCAACTCTTGCACCCTTATTGTTTGCCAATGTCCCCGGTGCATCTTAAATAAAATCTTTGAAAGTTAATTCTTTTTTTTCTGTGTATGAGATGCATACTTTTTCTTTTCTTTTTATTGTGTGATGAGTGCTCTGCCTTTGGTCCCACTTGCTGGTCAAAGAATTGAGCCAGGTCAGGGATAACAAGGAGGTCAGTGCCATGGGGGCACCAGAGAGTGTGCAGCAATTTTTGTGGCTCTTAAAAGAGCCACTGATCTTTAAGGCGTTATAGTGATGAGAGGCCCACAAACACAAAAGCTGTCAAAGTCAGGAACATGTGACTTGCTGAAAAGAAAGGTGAGGAGACAAGAGTGGAGGTGAAAGTAAAGATAAAGGAAAGTATATTGGAGAAATATATTCCAGAGAAAGGAATGGGCCACTTTCTGAGGAAAGGGAAGGGGCGGGAAGGGCCGAGACTTATGCTTTTTAGAAGAATTCTCTTTCAGCACCACATACAGCCTCGCTTGGGGAAAGGACGATTCAGCAAGACAGTCCACAAAACAGATTGCAGCCTGGGCAGGTAAGTCAAGTGAAGCCTGGCATTGGCTGCCAGACCTCTGGTAGGGAGGAAACACCTGTAAGGAGCAGAGCTTGGGGCCAGGCATCCCCCCTGGGGCAGCATCTTTCTCAGAGGGGAGGGACACGCAGTGAAGAGGAGCGAGGCAGGGTGAGCCTGGACAGGGGTGTGAGGAGGCAGTGGGGCAGTCCCACCTAATTCATTTAGAATCCACAAGCTCTTCGTGCTTCAGACAGGCACTCACAGAACAATTCCCACCCAGTCAGCCCTGCCTGGAAGGTGTGGGCTTCTCAGTGACCAGGAAACAGGCAGGACTGTGAAGGCGCTCTGGTTGGGTAGTGAGCTATGTGTGACTGTAAGAGTGGCCATTGGCATCCACTAGCTGCTCCAAGGGAGAAAGGGAAGCAATCCCCTCCCATAAAGACTAACAGCCTCGAAGCTCTGTGGAGGGTGGTTCTGAGTCAGAATCAGCTTGGTGGTAGTACGTTTGGTGGGCAGGCAGGATGTGTAACTGGAAGCCCTTCTCAGGCCTGAGGAAGAGGACTTGAGTGGGTCCCCAAAATGGAACTAGAGAACTCTGGAGGTGGCAGGAGGGTGAGGAAGGGCACGAGAAGTGGGGTCACTCTCCTCTCACAGAATTCCTGCGGATCACGCCCTGAGTTCCCTGTGTACCTTTGTTCACACCACTTTTTCTGAAACACTTTTTCTGGGAGGCTCAAGGGTTTGGTTTTCTCACTCTACCTGTCCAGCACTCCTCAGGGCCAGCAAGGGCTCTCTCAGTTAGCATGATAGAGCATGGGGAGAAAAGGGGGGGGGAGGATATGGGGAAAGGCCAGGACAGAATTTGAGATTCCATAGAGAATGTTCAGGGGCGCAGTACCTCCCCACCTTCTTCTCCCTGGGCCTTCTGTAAGCTCCCAGCTCTCATCTTGTCCAGGGGGCCCCCAGACTCGATGCACGAGGCTTCAGTGTTCCTATTTAATAGATGGAGAGACGAAGGCCTGGAGCTGGCTGGATCTTGCCACGGGTGACTTGAAGGGTGGTGGGGAAGGTGATGGTGGTCTAAACCCATTCCTCCCCTCTCCAGCAGAGCCTGGGTTAGGGAGTTTGAAGAGCAGAGAGAGTTCCATTTAGGAGCACAGGCTCTGCTTTGGTCTCCATCCCTGCCTCGCCCCTGGAAGGTACATAAGCAAAAATGTGAGCATCCTCTGGCCCCCTGCCGTGTGTCTAGGCAAATGTCTGTCAGCTCAGCCTGGGGTGACCTGCCTCTTTTGTCCTCTGCTCCTTGGGGTCCTCTTCCACTCTGTCACTCCATTAACACTGGATCAGGGGAGAAGAAGACCCCAAAGCTGTCTCCTTCCTCCTGCCCCAGCAAGCCAAGCAGGGAAGTGTGTCCAGTTCCTCAGTGCTCTCTCCCCAACACCAGAGGCTGCCCACTGTGCTCAGCTGTGTGGAGAAGGGTGCTGATGAGCCTCACCATGTCAGGGGTCCCTGCCTCTCTTCACTCCTATCCAAGTAGACCGTGGACATAATTCTAACCCTATTATAATAACCAGCCATTAGAACCAGGGTTCGATTGCCGTCCCACCTGAGTGGCAAGCTCCGAAAAGGGGGCAGGATTGTCTGGGGCTGGAGGACCAGGGAGAGTCCTGGCTGGGGGGGGAAGTGTCTGCGAAAGCAAGTTTGTGAGGAGAGATGCTATCCAGCCCTCAGTGTCTGACTCTCATCACATCCCAGAAGTATGGACCTTCTAGAAACTTCACCATTGAGTTCTGAGGCCAGATATCCCATCTATCTTATTCCAGGTTCTGGGATGAGAAGCCTGTGGTGGACGGGCAGCGTGAAAGCCCAGATCTAGGCCAGCTGGAGCTCACATTCCAGTCCGGTCCCCCCACACTGAACACCTGCCCTCCGCAGACTGACTCCTGACCCTGGTCGTACTCCGATTCCATCCTGAGTTTGATCTGACTGCAGACTGAGCCCTGGCTCTGGACACAGGCTGACTTTAACTGAGTTTTTTCTGCAAAACTGTTCTTGTTCAGGAGGGGTCTGGTGAGTAGAGTGAGCATTCGTGTGCTGCCCCAATGCGGGAGCCGGATCCCAGAGTCCTCTGCTTGACAGTGCCGAGTACCCCTCATTCTTCTGGTCCCATGTCACTCAGTGAGGCCAGCCTCACACCCAGTGAGCCCACAGTCTAAGTCTGCCCAAGCCTTGCCCCTAGCTTTGACTCCAATCCAATCTGGCCTGATGGGGCCATGTGGAGGGAGGACCCGAGTCCTAGGGTGTGGACTGTCTCCTTCCTTGGACCGGAGGTATCAGAAGCCAGATCTCCCTTCCCTTAAGGGTGCCTGGGGGGGGTTGTTGGGGGGAGTGGCCCTGCCAAGCTGGGGGTGGGGGTGGGACAGAGGTGCCTGCTGCTCTCACCCATGCTTCCCAGGGCATCAGCATCTCTGGAGACAGGCTTTGTGGCAGCAACAAGGCTGACAGGTAAAAGCTGGGCATCCTGGGAGCACAGGTGAGGGGGGGCAGAACAGGGGCTCTAAAGTGATGTGCAAATTTGTGGGTCAGGGTACAGCTCCCACGAGAGGGAGCTTGTGAAGGGTAAGTAGGAAAATGGGGACAAGAGAGTCAGGGGAGAGAGTAGATGCGACTGAAGAAGCCAGAGCCCCTGCCTTCCCAGACCTTGGTCAGGCATCCTTCCCTCATCCCACCGGCCAAGAAAGGGCCTTTGTCCTCTTCACCCGGAAAGGATTTGGAAGGGACCCTCATGCTGGGTCATACAGAGGCAGCCTCTGGGTCTGCAGACAGAAGGGCACAGGTTTACTGAGAAGATAGTGTTGGTGCCTTCCCTCTGCTGAGTGAGGAGGTTCCTACAATCCTGGGACATGTGCTTGTGATGCGAGTGCGTGCCATGGAGGATTTATTTTAGGTTTTTCTAGAACACATCTCTCTGACCAGGAAAGAAAGCCTGTGGAGGGAGTGGGGAGGGAGGGGCTCCGTCGCTGCATGGAAGGAGCAGGGAGTGTGAGGGAGTTGTTGGGATGTGCAGTTGGCTGGCTGAGGTGGACATCCTGCTGTGAAGGGTCCTGGGGACCATCTCCTTGGCAGGGGGTGGGGGGGCTCAACCTTGAGTGACCTGGACCAAGTCTCTGAGTCTTATAAGGAATCACACAGAGTCGAGGGGTATGGGTGACAGGGGTTTGGAGGTGGTATAAACCCCTCTGGTCCCCAGAGGTGAGAGCGTGGAGCTGGGTGTGAGCCCTGGACCTGGTTCCTCAGTGAAGCTCCAGTGAAGACACTGTCTTCCCAGCCCTCCTGCTTCTCAGGGCTGCTTCAGCCCTTCTCCTGGTTCTGCACCAGAAAGTGGGGGGGAGGGGGAGGAGGGCTGCACCAAGAACAAAGAGGAACCCCCAGATCAGCCCCCTCTTTAGAATTAGGGTTGAGGGGGTGGATTTGGGAAGTACACAGCTACTCAAGATTTTCACCACCGTGCTCACCAGGAAGAAATAACCACTTCTCTGATGAGTGTTTGGCATGGGCCCAGTGTGTTTGTGTGGGGAGAGGGCTGCTCTCTTTGACTTGCCTTTCTCCAAACCACCTAGTTAGCCCGATGGACCCACTCAGGGCACGAGTAGGAGCCAGGAGTGAGTAGAGTGTGGTTGTTGATGTGACCTCTCAACTAAGCCTCATCCCACCTGGTTCCAGAGAACTCTTGCCACAGTTAGCATCCCCAACTTCGTCATAAACTCTACCATGACTCCCCGTCATCATAACCACCTTATCATCCCATCAATTCCAACGTCCACTTCCCACCCCACTAACGCCAACACTCCACCTACCACCACCACACACACTCACACCACCACCATCACCACCACCAGTGCCTACACCCCCAC